>NC_089887.1:607500-850000 GCF_040182565.1 Anser cygnoides | reverse complement strand
CTGTAGCTACTTACTATGAAAGACGCTGTCCCAAGCCAAAGCTGGCTTCTGAAGTCTGGTCTGAAACCGTGGTGAAAAAGTTGGCAGATAATCTTTCAGGACTCTGCATCGAGTGGAACTGACATCACACCTGCGTTGATTGTATTGTCAAAGTGTTTGCAATTCTTTCACTGAGCTTGTTACGTGGAAATAAAATGTGGTTGGTTTTTAAAGCTGAAAGTCGTTGCCTGTGTTTTAGTCTGTAGCCTTCAGGCTGTCCAGCTCCTCTCGAGATTCACCAGCTCCATCCCCTCGCAGTAAGAGTGAGGCCGCCTGGCTTTGTGCTGCGGAGAGAGTAACGGAACCTTGTCTTGTACTGGGAGCAGCTCTGCCCTCCGGAGAGCTGGGGAGGAGCTGATAGCTCCCAGTGCTGCCCCGATGCTGCCTCCCGTGCTGTCACCCCTGCTGGGACAGAGGCAGGGTGCACCCCGGCTGCCCCCCCTCCAGCAGGGAGCAGCCTGGGCCCTGCCAGCCAGAGCTCAAAGCGGCTTCCCCCTGTGCTCACCGGTCGCTGCCTGGAGAGGTGATGGAGGATGGGGAAGGGGGTCCAGGGGACGGGTTCCATGGGCCAACTTGACACGGAGATGTCGCTGGCTTTTCCTGAGTCAACCATGGGGTCATTCATGCTGCTGGAACTTGTGTCCCAGTCGTAATGGAAACTGAGAAGAAAATCCCTTAGAAATTAAACAGGGGCAGGAGGGGGTAAAAAGCTGTTGCTGACGAAGCAGCCCAGCCCCCGTGGGATGGGACCCTGCCCTCGGTTATTTTGCTCTGTGTGCGATGTGCTGGCGGTGCACGAACAGGGGCTGTTCTGAGAGCTGGGGGGGCTCGCTGACCCGAGGTGGGGGTAGAGGGATGGCCCCAGGCTTCGGGGCGTGCTCTGGGCTCCCTGGCCCAGCTCATTCTGCTCAAATGCCCACGGCAAACACTGCTGGCCTTGAGGGGGGGGGGCAGGCTACTGGGTGCAGCTGACTTAGGAAGCATGAAGCTTCCTGCTCCCTTTTTCCATTTCTGGCCTGGAAGCCGATTATGTATTATTATATAAGCTCATACACATTAGCCTGCAGCCACACGATTTTTGCTGCAGCTGTGAGCCCTGCAGCAGTTCCACCACACCCTGTCACACAAAGCGCCTTGTACTTGGCAGAAAGAAAACCACCACCCACCCACAGTGATTTCCCCCGGGAAGCAGAAGGGTGCTGCGGGGCTGAACCTCCGCAGCTCTGCCGAGAAAACCGCAGGAGGGGAGCGCGCGGCTGCGCACGGTGCGAGGCGCTACCTGGGCCTGTGCGCGGGGCGGGCGGGCGGCGCGGGGCGCTGCTTGTGGCTGCTGGCACCGGCCGGGGCCTCGCGGCAGCCGCAGCAGCCGTTGTCCAAGACCTGCAGGTGCAGCAGCTCCTCCGAGTTGGTGAAGGCAGGGTTGTCCAGGGAGCTGGCCGACGCCAGCCAGGAGCGCGACCAGTACTGGGCCGAGACGTCGTCCAGCCGGCAGAAGCGCCGGTAGCTGCGGGGCGAGGCCGAGCGGTTACGGCAGCGCCCGGCCCCGCGGTGCCCCCGCACCACCCCGGTGACCGCACGGCCGGCGCAGAGCGCGCGTTCCCACCCAAACGTCACGAGCAGCAGGCAGGGCAGCTCCCCGGGCCCCAGCCCTGCTCCCTCGCACCAAACACCATCTGGCCGCAGCGGAGGTGGCCTCGGGAACAATCCCCGCGGTGTGTGGCCGAACACCCGTGGGAAGGGCAGCAGGGCCAGCACAGCCGCCGTCCCGCCTCGGCACTCCCGAACGAGCTGCTTTGGCGATGCTGGGGGCAGGCGTGCTGCCCCCCACCCACCGCTCCCCACCTCCTTGGGGGCCCATCACCACACCACGTGCTTTGCTCGGCCTTTGCAGCGAGTGCCGCGAGCCGCTCCCTGCGGCAGAAACCCGCAGAGTCAGCGCAGCCACATCCATCCCCCTGCTCCCAAAGCCAGCCCAACCACCCCCTGACCCTGGGGGGGCTGCGCTGCCCCCAGGCACGAGGCTGGAGCTGCTGCCCAGCGCCCCCCCAGCAGCCCTGGGGGGCATCGGCCCCGCAGCAGGAGAGCCAAAGCCCCCTGGCCCCACGCGGCCCCCACCTGCTCCGGGTCTGGTCAGCCCTGGCCTCCAGCAGCAGCGCCTTGAACCGGCGGATGACGATCCCGGCGACGACGGCGCCCAGCAGGACGATGCTGAACAGGACCCCGACGGCCATGCCCAGCAGGCTCTGCTGTGTCACCCGGTAGTCGCAGCGCAGCCCCATGAACCAGAAATCGCTGCCGACGGGACACCTGCAGCAAGGGGGGTGCCGTCAGCCACAGGGCACCCCCAGCCCGGGGGTGGGTGCACAGCCCGGTTCCCCCCCCCCCAGCACTCACTGGCAGAGGGGCCCCCGGTCCCGGGGGTGGGTGCAGATGCCGTGGTTCTTGCAGTAGTCGCGGTGGCAGAGGGACGTGCAGGTGGCGTTCCCGTCTGCCCCAGCCACGCAGGCGAAGCCGGCCCGGCAGGCGAAGAGCTCAGCACAGGGGTCCAGCGGCCGCTCTGCAGAGACAGCAGCCCGGCTGTGCCCCCTCCGTCCCAGAGAGCTGAGGGCTGGGGCCAAGCCAGCCCTGAGCCCGGAGGGACACGTGAGGGCTCGGTGCAGCACCCCGCACCCCCCGCACTCACCCAGGGCCACGTTGCGCAGGACGGGGGCAGCGCCCACCGCCAGCCCCGGCCGGGCGCCGCCAGAGCCCAGCGCGGCGTCGAGGAGCGCTCCCAGCCCCGGCGCCCGCACCCGCTCCGCTGCAAACAACGCGTCGTACTCCAGCACCACGCTGCCCTCCCTGCAGGGACATGCAGCGCATCTGGGGGGGGGCCGGACCCCCAGGGCTGCGGGTCCTGGTCCAGAGCTGCAGCCCGGCAGCACCAGGCGCCGCGGGGCCACGCGAGCCCCTACCTGATCCCCGTCACCTCCAGCCGCAGGAAGCCGGGCACCGACATGAACAGGGGCGCAACCTGCGCGGGGAGGAAGCCGGGTGCGATGCAGGCTGGTGCCCCCACCACAGCCCCCCTGAAAGCCCTGGCCCCAGGCTCACCGTCCGGTTGAAGCTGTGCAGCAGACCACGGCGCTCACGGGACGCGGGGTCCTGCAGGGCAGGGACGAACCCCATGTCCAGCACCAGCTCGCAGGGGACGCGGAGGAGGGATGCTGTGGGAGGCAAGAGGGGGCTCAGCACAACAGGGACCCGCGCTGCCATCACTGCCCGCCCCGGGGGGCCGCCGCCACCACCCCCACGCAGACGGCTCCGTGGGGCTCTCCTCCTCCTGCTGTGCCCAGGAGGGGTCCCGGAGCCCCACGTGCCCCGGACCCACCTCGCAGGAGGGGCGGCTGATCCTCCACGATGAACACCCGGGGGGCCCTGCCTGCCAGGGCTGGCTCTGCTGTCGGTCGGGGGGCGTCAGCATCCTGCCGCTCTCCGGGGCTGCTCGATGGCTGGACCAGGTCTGTGTCCCCAGGAGATGGAGGGGACCCGGAGCCCCCATGGTGGCCCAGGGTCCTGGAGGAACCTGTGGGCTGCTGGGGGGACCCTGGTACTATGCTGGGCCCCCACGTCAGCCCTTCCGCATCCCCCTGCCACACAGAGGCACTGGGCTCTGGCGTGACCGTCCCCACGTCCCCAAGCAGTGCTGGGCTGGCGGTGGCAGTGGCACTGGTAGTGGTGGTTGCCCCCAGGGAAGAGGCAGGCTGGGATGGAGCTGGCTGCAGGTGCGGGGCAGGGGCCGTGGGGGAGGCCAGACTGCCCGGCTGCCAGCTCTGTTGGGCAGTAGCTGCCCAGAGCTCACCATCAACCACCTTCTCTGGGGTCATCCCCAGAATCAGGAGACTCTCAGCACGATGCCCCCCAGAGCCAGTGTGGGGCAGTCCAGGCCCTGGGGACCCTGCTGGGGGGGTCCCTGTAGTGGGGCCGAGCCCCGGGGACGGCTGCGGGGTGGGCGAGGTGGGCGCTGCTGAGCTGGTGGCTGGGGGGGGCTGTGGGGACGTGGGGCTGCCTCGGGGCACCCCGCTGGGAACCACCGCGGTGCTGCCCGGGGCCACCGAGAGCCACGTCTGGTCCAGGGGGATGCGGCGGGGCTCAGGGGGACCCTCTGTGTCGGGTGGCCCCGACACCCCCACGGTCAGGTCCAGGGCTCCCTCCTGGCTGGGGGACGTCTCCCCTGGGGTGCTGGCCATGGCAGTGGGGACAGGCAAACCTGTCCCTGTCCCTGCAGCTGGCTGGGCTGTGCTGGCCGTGGGGTCCCCGAGCTGCCACATCAGCCCCCCGTGGCCACCAGCCCCCAGGGACGGCGGAGAGGGGCGAGAGGCAGCGCGGGGACCCTGCCAGGCAGCATCCGTCCCGTGCCACGGGTGGGACTCAGAGCCCCGGCCTCCTGCTGCCTCTCCCCGTGTCCCCAGGGAGCTCAGTAACCTCTGCAGCCCCCCCACAGAGGGCGATGTCCCAGTCATCCCTGGCCCAGGGCTGCCCGTGGCCGGTGCGCTGCTCTGGTGCGTCCCTGGGCTGCTGTCACCCAGCGGGGCGGTGGCACCCAGGCGCTCCCTGGCCCCTGGCTCTGGGTGCAAGGAGCTGCGTGAGCCCCCCTGGGTCTGTGTGGGCGCTGTCCCCATGGGGCTCTGTCCCGGCAGGGCACTGGGGGTCCCCCACTGCTCCCCAGTGGGGCTGGGCACCGTCACGGAGGACGGTGAACGCAAGAGGATCCCCTGCAGGGTTGTGGCACCTTCCGCTATCTCATTTCCTACAGGCTCAGTCCGGAGGGAAGAGCTGGTTGTTGGAGCTGCGTCCAGTTCCGTGGGGGCTGCAGAGGGGCCCCCACCAAGGCCCCTCCCCAGGCTGGCAGGAGACGGCCCCTGGCTGCCTGTGGCTGCCTCAGCAGTGCCGGTGGTGAGAGGGGGCCCTGCCTCGGTGCCTGCTCCGTGCCCCCCTGCAGGCCCTGTCCCCTCACTGCCGGTCTGGGCCCCCCACTCCGTGCTGGGGGGCTCAGCAGTCCCAGGGGGGGTACCAGGGAAGGGGAGCAGCTCAGCCTCCGTCTGCAGCCACGTCGTGGCTTTCGGTGTCGGCAACTGCCCTGCGCCAGCTCCTTGCTGCGGATCTGTGGGCAGAGGCAGGGGTGGGGGGATGCTGAGTGGGGCTGACCCGCGGGCAAGCACCCCACGCTCCCGGCACGGCACCGGCACGTGGAGCCATGCTGCAGACAAGGGGCTGGGAGCAGGACGGTCCCGGCACGGCCGCAGCGGTACCTGTCCGGCAGCGCTCGCCTGTCCCGTTCCCTCGGTGGGCGCAGGGGGTGGCAGTGCCCGGCGTGGAGCCGGTCCCGCTGCCAAGAGCGGGGCAGAGCCACACACAGCACTCCACGATCACTGCGGACAGAGGGGAGAGGAGGAAGAGAAGGGAGAGAAGGGAGAGAGCACCCACATCAGGCACCGGCACGGGGCACCATGTGCCGCACGCTCCGCTCCTCTCAACTGTGGGAAGCAGCAAAGAGACCCCGCGGGGCAGGGACGGGGGCTTCACAGCCCCCAGCTCCCCCCAGCTCCCCCAAGCTCTCCAGCACGCGGAGCTGCGACGGGTGCCATGCACAGCGCCTGGTCCAGCCGGGGGAGCATGGGCCGCGGCACCACACGGAGCACGGCCCTGCCACCCCCCGGCCTCGCGCCTCCGAAGGCGCTGCCAGCACCGGGCTGAGCCCTCCCAGCCCTCCCTCCACGCACCAGCCCTGAGCTGGGCACCGGGCACGGCCCCGCTCTGCCGGGCTCCCCCTGCAAACCCCGCCGGGGTCAGCCTCCGGCTGCTGCCTGCCCCCATGGCAGCCGCCGGCCCGGGCGCCTCGGCCACGCGCGGGCAGGAACCGCTGCCAGCAAACATCGCCCGCACCGTGCCCAGCTGAGCAGCGGGCCCCGGCGGGGCCGAGCCCTTGCCGGGCAGGGCAGGAGGCAGGGCAGGGCCGCAGCCCCGCGCCGCTCGCACCCTTCGATTTGCACGAAGCTCCCGCAGGGCGGCCGCGGGCGCGTAACCCTTTGCGGCACGGGAGCCATTTCCTGCCCAAGGAAAAGCCGGGGAATTATTCAAAGCCCAGCTGGAAGCCACCTGCCTTTGTCTCGGCAAACGAACCGCAGACCCTGCCCCGAGCCGCCGCGCTGCCGGCCGCTCGCTGGGGCCGCGCATCTCGCACGGGCACGGCCGTGCCGCTGTGCCCGGGAGCCCCGGGAGCCCCGGGCCGCCCCCGCGGCCGCCGGGCGGGGCAGCGGAGGGGAGGCCACGGCCCGAAGGGGCAGGCGGGGGGGCGGAATCGCCCGGCGCAGGGGGGCACCGGGATGCTCCGGAGCCGCCGCTGCATCCCTCGCCCCCTCCCCGCCCCGGCCCCGAAGTCTCCGCCGGCGAGAAACGGCCGCGAGCAGCGGGGGGGGGGGGCGCGGCCGCGGGGGCCCGGGACGAGGTCGCTGTCCCGGCGGGGGGGCCGCGAGCGTCCCCAGGGAAAACGGGGGCCGAAGGCAGGGCCCCGGGCGGCCCCCGCGGGCGGCTCGCGGGGCTCCGGGCGGCCTCGCCAGCGGGCCGTGGGCTGCCCCCCGCCCAGGCGGGGCCGGGGCCGCCCGGAGCCCCCTCGGGCACAGCCGACGGCGCCGCCGCCGCCCCGTGCCCCCGGCCCGTGCCCCCGGCCCGTGCCCCCGGCCCGTGCCCCCGCACGCGGCCCGCCCGGGGCTGCCGCCGGGCTCGGGGCTGCCCACGCCGCCCGCCGGGCTCCGGCCCCGCCGGCCCCGCTCCGAGCCCGCCCCGGCCGCGGCCCCGCGCGGTGCCGCAGCCGCCGCCCCCGCCCCGAGCCCGGGCCGCGCATCCCCGGGGCCGGGGGTGGCGGGGACGGCGCCGGGCTCCATCCCCGGGCTCCATCCCCGGGCTCCATCCCCGGGCTCCCTCCCCGGGCGCTCCGCCGCCCCCCGGCCCCGGGCTCCGTCCGCCCGCCCCGACCCTGCCCTCCCGGCGCGGCCCGGCGGGGCGGGAGGGGGCGGCGGGGCCCCGCTGCTCACCTGCGGCGGCCAGGAGCCGCGGCAGCCGCCGCATGGTGCCGGCGGCGCGGGCGGCTCTGGCCCAGGCGGCGGCAGGAAGCCCCCGCCCGCCCCCGCTGCGGCGGGGCGGAGGCGCCGGGGAGCCGCAGCCCCCGGCCCGGCCCGGCCGGTCCCGCCCGCCGCCCGCCCCCGGGGGCTGCTGCCCGGCCCCGGCGGCGCGCACCGGGAGCGGCGGGGCTGGGCGAGGCCCCCCCGGTGCAGGCGGATTTCAGCCCCGGAGGGGGCGTCGAGGGGCGCCCCGGTGCGCGCCGCGGGGCGGTGGGTGCGAACCGGGCGGGATTCCCCCCGTCGGGTGGCGCAGCGGGTCCGGGAGGTGTTTGGGAGCACGCTGAGGACGCAGCTACCCCAGGTGCTTCTGACAGCAGCGGCCCCCACGCCCCAAAAGCGAAGCTTGGGCCCCGCACAGCTGCGGGCAGAGGTCACCCAGGCGGCCCGGGGCTCAGCCGGTGCCGTTTCAGAAGCGAAACGCTGCTCGAGCGAGGAGGCTGAAACCAGAGCGCCAGCCCCACCGCGGCACCATGCGCAGCACCAACAGACGCGGGCTTATTTTCCGTCACCCCCTCACCCTGATTGCCAGGGGAGGATATGTTATCTACTGACACTTTCTTGGCCCTCGGCCTAGCAGCGCCTCTTTGACATATGAAAGTGTTTCTTGGCTCAAAGGAAAAACTGTGTAGTGTCCAGAAATAACTTTTGTTTCTGTCTCAGGAGAGACTTAAAGCAAGCCTCTCATGCTGAGATGAGCTAGGCTTACAGAAACACCGACGTGATTTTGCTTTTCAGCATCAGCGAAGTCATTCCCCCTTTACTTTCCATCAAGAAAACTGAAACATTTAAAACAGAACTCGCTTGTTTTTACCAGCGCTTACAAAATAAATAGTAAAGGTAGAAAAAGGGCAGTTCATTGGAAAGAGCAGACACCAGTAGCAGCGAGATGACAGGAGAAGCCATCACCTCAGCGGCAGAGGGTACAGAGCCTTGTTGACAGCAGCGAGGGCTGTACAGGGGATGCTGGAGCGTCACACGCAGACGAATGGCAAACGCCCCTTCAGTCTGACACCCTCAGAGCCCAACAGACGCACGAGCAACGTGCAGCGTGCTGGGCAGGCAGTGCTTTTACCTCGCAGGGCAACAAGCCCTGGCTGAGCAAAGGCCACACTGCCGGCAAAAGCCTGGCTTACAGAACTGTCTGACACTGAAGACTAAGCACCGCGAGCCACCAACTGTGAAAGAGAAAAGCCATCAACACAGCAGTGGTCTTATATATTTATTCCTTCTTGTTTTTAAAGGACAACATATTCAGACAGCTTTAAATACAACGTCCAACAACTTTCTGATGAAAGCAGCAACAGTACAGCATGTGCGCTTATGTTCATACCCACTGACATCAGCCCCGTCCTAGTGGTAGACATCTCCTGTTAAAAAATAAAATCAGACATTTAATACTTCATCAGGTGGAAAGTGCTGTCTTTAGGCACCAAATAAGCTGGTCAGGCAGAGACAAGACAAGCCCTGGAGAATACCAAAGGAAGCGATATAATGAGACGGGGGCCTGAGAATCCCAGGATTCTCACCTTTATTCCACCCGTTCTTGGCTCAGGGACCGCAGCAAACGAGCACAGCTCCCTCACTGACCCTTTACACCTCAGTCCCATGGGGGGAGGTGAGAAGCGCAGAGAAGAGGAACAAACAGGAATATGCCCCCGCGCTACTGCCGCAGCTGGCCTGAGGCCAGCAGCTCATTTCCCCTGCAGCCCCCAAGTGCCTCGCAGGCGGTCGCTGCGACGCCCCCTTCCTGCCCATTTCCTTTCCTGCCGCAGCCCCAGCAGCTGCTACCAGCGGCTCGGAGCTGTGCCGGCAGACACAGCATGGCCCAGCACGCTCTGCGAGTGGCCGAGGAGCACCGAAACGATGGAGCTTCGTGACCACCAAGTCAACTCACTGCCTAATGAAAGGCCGGCAGATAACCGCGGTGCTTGGAGTGCCAGCGGGGCGAGATGAAAGGTCGCCGCGCCCCACACCCTCTGTTTTGGAAGCAGGAGATGCTTCCAAAGCCACGCACGCCTCATCCTCCCAGCTCAGCAGGCAGCTGCTGGCCTCGCGCCTGCCGTCCAGTGTCGGTCGCCTCGCGCCACACTCCCCTCTGCAGGCATCGCACGGGCACCCTGCGCGCGCAGCCACTGCCCCACACACCCGCAGAGGCACACTTGTACTTACTCTGCTTGGAAGAACGGCTCTTATTCATAAACATCCTTCTTATCTGCAATGTAATCTACAATTTCTTGTGGACACATTAGTTTTTCTGCATCTCCATCAGGAATTTCAAATCCTGGAAGAAAGTGCACGTATTTAGCCCAAAACAACGGAAACGGGAGCAAGGCTGGAGGAAGCAATTACTGCTGGCTCAGATGCCTGCAGCTTGGCTGAGCATAAACACGCAGGGGCTGCCGCTCCACTGCAGTTAGCCGACATTTCATTACTACGCTGTTTCAAGCCACGTTACGCCTTATGTGGTGCTGACTCTGGGTAAGAGACAAGGCAGAAACAGCTGGCAGCAGGCACTGCCAGGCCAGCCAGTGCCCCCTCACACGGAATTAGAGCTACTGATGCCTACCCAGAGCTCCCACAGCAACACCACGCACGCCAGAAGGGGGATGTTCAGGCAAGCAAGAGCCCAAAGCCCCTCAGCTCAGAGCCTGCTGTTGAGCACTCGTGCAACAAACAGCTCCTACAGAGCTGCAGAGAACTGCCTGGGACAGGGAGCGAGGGCTCTCAGCAGTGAACCGATCAGAAATATATTCCAGAATTTTGAGGTTCTTCTCTTTCTAGTCCTCGCAGCCCCACACTAACAATCCACCCAAGGTGTGCTGCAAGTAGATTAAATATATAGCATTAGTAAATGCTCTGAAGGTAAAACATTCTACCTCGGGTTTGGGGTTATTTATAGGAACCATAACCCAGGGACATTTATGGCGCAAAGCAGGCACATATTCCAGAATTTGAGAGCTTTAAATGAAAGCATGAGGAAGGCCAAAGTGAACCAAAATTTGAAATATAGACTAGTTAAAAAAAAACAACCAAACAACAACTGTATTCCAGCAGCATCAAGTACTGAAGATGAAGCTAGGAGGCAGGACGAGGCGCAGCGGTCACACCAAGTGCCTGCTGTCCTCGCTCGTCCGTTACGGCCACCCTGCCTGTCCGGCCGTGCTCTGGGGGTGCCCCGGGGCGCTGCGGGCAGCCAGCAGTAACTGCGCCCGCAGGGCCCGAGCCGAGCGGCGGCCGGGCGGTGCCTCCCGCAGGCCGTGCCTCCCGGAGGCCGGGGCCCGGTGCGGGTCACACGCAGCCCGGCACCGCCTGGCGCGTCGCGGGCAGGCTCGGCGGCGCCTCACGGAGCCGGGCCGGACTCACCGAACTCGTCCTCCATGGCCATGATGATCTCCACTTGGTCCAGGCTGTCCAGCCCCAGGTCCTTCACGAAGTGCGCCTCGGCCGTCAGCTGCGGGGACACAACGCGGTCAGCGCCGCGGCCGCCCCCCCGGTCCCTCCCAGCCCCCCCCGTTCCCCCGCTCGCCTTCTCGGGGTCGATCTTGTCGTACAGCTTCAGCACGTAGAGCACCCGCTCCCGGATGGCCGGCAGCGTCAGCGGCGGCAGGTCGGACAGCCGGCGGCACGGCGGCGGCAGGGCGGCGGGCGGCGGGGGCTGCGCCCGAGGGGGGCGGCCGGGCCCCAGGGTGCCGAGCCGCAGGGCCCCGGTGCGCGGGGCCCCGGCCCGCAGGGCGCCGTGCGCGGCGGGCAGCAGGCGGCGGACGCAGGCGGAGAGGACACGGCCCGCCATGGCGACCTCTTCCCGGCACGCACCGCGCCGCGCCCGGCGGCCACCGCGCCCGGCGGCTGGGGGGGGGGGGCGGGCCCGGCGGCACGGCGCCCCCTGCGGGCCGGAGGGGGCGGGAGCGGCACGGCGCCCCCCGGCGGCGGGAGGGGGCGGCGCAGTCCCGGGATCCCCCCCAACCACCCCCGGGTCCCCCGGCACCTCCCCCCCGGTACCCCCCCGGCACCCCCGGCCCCCCCCCAGTCCCCCGGCACCTCCCCCCCGGTACCCCCCAGCACCTCCGGGACCCCTCCCCGGCCCCCCAGAATCCCCCCAGCACCCCCGGGACCCCCCTAGCCCCCCGGGACCCCTCCCCAGTCCCCCGGGACCTCCCCCAGCACCCCCGGGACCCCCCCAGCACCCCCCTAGACCCCACCCCTCAGCCTCCCAGGACCCCCCCCCCAGTCCCCCCGGGAACCCCCGGCACCCCCGGGACCTCTCCCGGCCCCCCGGGACCCCTCCTAGTCCCCCCGGGACCCCCCCCCCAGCACCCCCGGGACCCCCGGCGCACAGACGGAGCCGTCCCGCACACAGCCGTTTAATGTCCCTCAGCTCCGCGGGGCGCCGGGCGCCGCGTACCGGTAGAGGCAGACGCTGCCGTCGCCGCGCCCCGCCAGCAGCCCCGCGCCCGCCGCGCCCCAGCGGACCAGGGCCCAGCCCCCGGCGGGGCCGGGCGGCAGCAGCGCCGTGCAGCGCCCCAGCAGCAGGTCCCACACCGCGATGGCTCCCGAGGACAGCACGGCCGCGGCAAGGGCGTCCTTCACCTCGCCCTCCACGTACCTGGGGGCAGACGGGAGGGTCACGCTGGGGAAAAGGCGAGTACAGCGCTTTTTAAATCGCGCCTCTTTCCGCCCAGAAAATTAACGAGCGAATTTAAGCCGACCCTAGGAAGCCGGGTTACGCTCCATACTGCGTCTCCAGCACACCTGAAAGAAAAGGCTGTTAAGGCAACCCCCCCCTGCTCTCGGCACGTGAAAGTTGTTCCGTCAGCCACGATCTCAATCTGCTAATCCTCGTGCACGTAGGAAATATTACGACGGATGCAAGAAAGCGCGTTGCAAGACTGAGTCTCAAAGGGCTTAGTCTTCAAAACACAAGATGGAGGAAGGAAAAGGTCATCTGACTGCAAACAGCTGCTTAACATCAATAAACCTAGCAAAGCATTAGTTAACATCACAAAGGCTTGGAACAGTCTCATTTGCAGAGACTTTCTCAGGAGGTTTCTGACTAGGGAGCTTGCCTGGTGAATGCAGTTACAGCATTTCCACAGTCACTTTCTGTGGAAAAAAGAAAAAAGCGTGCAGCACGCAGAACATCAGTTCTCCTGCTTGCTCACAGAGCCCCGGTGAGCAGAGCCCCTTGCTGAGCCGTGACGCAGGGAGCTCAGAGGTCAGCTCCCAGACTTGGCAGGAAGCGGGCAGGAAGCAGCCCACACCCTCACTGCATTCTAGCATATGTGCAGCGCAAATGGAAGTGACGGATGGCAGCGCCCTTATCATCGTCAGGACGGCAAGTGGAACCGCGCCAGCAGTGCTGCTCAGCTCGCTAATGGATTCTCCTCCAAAACCCCCTCCAAGGTATCGTGAAGATGAGCACGCAGGGTCCACAAAGTACTTGCCTTCCAGCATGTCCGGGTGGCAGGGAAGAGAAGATGACTCCAGTGCTTCTGGCTGTTTTGGGGTTGAATGCGATCACCCGGAATGCAGGATTTCCACAGGACTCGCTCTCTTTGGCGTGTGGATGACTTAAAACAACAAACAGAAGGCCCTGATACAAAGAGGAAAAACACATCACTAAAAACAACAGTAAGAGGGGAAAAAAACAAAGAATTTTCCAAAAATTAATTGCTACATTCTCCCTACAATCAAAGCCCCGTGGACAGTAATGCATTATTTTTACTGAATAAAATAGAAATGGTTTACTTTCCTTATCAAATTAGATTAAAAAAAAAAAAAGCAGCTGCTGACTGATAAGAGCTGATGCAATACAGCAGAATGACAGCTCAGTGATCCAAAGGATTTATGCACTTATCTTTCTGCTTGGAAAAGCTAAACTTGCTGTAGGATCCAGGGCATTTAAAGTAAAATTTCTGGGCCTCAGTTTAATCCCTAGGAACTTATAAATTTAACAAAACTCCATACAGACCAGCACAGCTGAAAACAACAGCTCACAGAACAGCCACAGGCCAGCATGAAATATGCTCAGATGTTCAGAGGAAGTCTCCAAAGAGTCTGACTCAAACCATCATCATCAGACAAGACATTCTTGTCTCAAAAGGTTAAATGCTGACTGGAAACAATCAAATCCTTGATAAATCACAAAATCTACCTAGAATCACAACACAGGTGGAAGCAAGTGACAAAGAATCATGTGTGAAACTTGGCTTTGATCAGTTTATGTTCCTCGGGGATGTACATTAATGATAGCCAGTTCAAACAGATTTTCTGACGACGGCAACATGCCATCACCACGCTGGCAGCTACCCGTGAAATGGAAGAGACTTACCAAGCATATGAGCAACAGTACGCCTGCTACCCACATACAAGATGACCTGGCCTATGCCTTGGAATGCGCTTTGATGCATCACGCTCGCTTTATCAGTCAGTATACTGCAGAAAGCCAAGAATTTGAGGTAGCCAGTGTGGCTAGCAGTTAAACTGTTTTCCTCTGAAATATCTTCAGTGAATCTCAATTGAGATGACATTTCAATCCACTCTAGAAACCCACTCCTTCAAGTCGCCACCACCGTTAGTGCAGTCCATGCAGAACTGCGTGCCTTATTTCACATACGTACAGAGTCAGAATATGCTCGATGGCAGATCGAAGCTGGGTAGGAATAACCAACATGCATCTTCTTCAGGAGCTGGCCAGTTTTCAAATTCCTGCAGTTGGTGGAAAGACAAATTCTGACTGCATGTCCATCCTCAATCTGGTATTTTCTAACCATAGCTGTAAGCCTATGCACTATGCGAGACGGACAGTTTCGGTTTCACAGAAACCAAACTAAAACACAACAAGAGGCCACAGGGAGGGATATAATGAATCGGACATAAAAGCAAGTGCAATTATAGCAGCATAGGTCACTCACTACCCATCTAACTGCACACCAGTTAAAGTGCCAGAGTAGGCCCTTTGACAATTATCATTTCACTGGTAAATCAACAGCCAACCAATGCCACTTGGTAACGTCTGCAGCTGTCAGAGCCACGACTTACACCCACAAGCTAAATCGTTTAACTGCATTAGAAATACTGACCAAACAACAATGCTGTTCACTGCAGTGGTGCCGACCAAGGCATCTTTCACTCCTTCTACTTCAGCAAAAGCTAAAACGGTTTCTTCAGGGGGCATCAAAGTCTGTCCGTGCTTGCTCCTGAACAGCAGATGCAAGTAAGTGAGAACAGGCGGCCAAAACAGTATGTTCTACATTCAGCACACCACCAGAAAGAAGAGGAACCAACACCTTTCTACATCTTTTCTTCCAACTGCCGCACTGAGACCAGACCAAACCAGAAGACTCACCTTCCTGTCTCTGAAAACGATACTACTTCCACTTCCTGCTCTTGCATGCTTCTGCTGCTGCTGACCAGCCTCCTATCCTTCAGCCCAAGAACAGCTTTTATATTCCCAGTTTTTACTAGTGATTGCTTGAATGAGTCATTCTCAGAAGAATAAAGCAAGAGCCTAAATTAGGAGAAAAATATGCATAATGACAGAAGGAAGCAAAATTCAAACATACCACAGCATATAAAAATAAGCATATGCTTAAACAGTCTAGCACCTCTAGGGTGAATAAGCAAATCTTTTCAGTTGATTTTTAGAAATCCCTCCCATATTTTCCAACTGTTAAAGCAACTGAGAATGACTCATTAGTAAGAGACAATTTCAACCACCACACAAGAGGAGAGTTAAGCTGCAGCTATTCAGGGTGCAAAGCACTAGTAAGAAATAAATACGGCACCTTATTTCTCCAATCTCCAGATTTCCCAGTGCTATACAGATGAGATTACAGGTGTCCAGCAGAGGAATGATCTGTATTACAGGAATCTAGAATAGCAAACCAAGAATATAGCGTCACCCACAATGTTCCTCTTCCTTTGACTTCACTCCCATTTTCTAGAGTGTTTCACGTAACATTACATGGGGCAGAACGAATTTTCAGACCCCTCTGAAGAAGCACACTTAGATGAACAGCTGAACTTTCGCTGAACGTTTACCTAAGCAAATAATCCCTATTGATATGAATCAAAAGATGTCTGCAGGGAGCCTAAAGATAAGAGCACAAGAGAGAGGCTGCGGTGCAGCCACCATTCAGTACACGAAGTATCAAATTCCAGCAGGTAACATGCAACCATACAAACCACTGGCCTTCTGCATCAGCAGCATAAATCACTGCCCTCTCTTGCCTGATGCAATGAAATATTTATGCCACCTAAAGAACAAACCTTGTATCCGAGCCTGCAAGCTCCCTGTATCTTGGGAATTAACACACCGGTGCAAGGAAGTTGTTCTAAGTTCTAGAAATTAAGATTGTGTTCATACCTCTCCAAGCTGCCAAGTATAGACCTTTCCCCAGTGGTCGGGTGCCAGAGGTTTCCACAAGGAAACCGAATTCTCACAAGCAGTCACCACACACAGCTCTCTGCAGCCCGCTGCTTCCCACCACACGGTGCTCACGTCCACAGCACAAGAACTTGAAGAATCCTGTCCAAAACAAAACAGTGATGGTTTTCTTCGGATGGATATGGTTGTCTAACATGGAGGTCCGGACTGAAAAGTTTGCTTGTGGTGACTCATTGTGACGAGAATTTGAGACTAATACTTAATTCTCAAGATGTTTGTTTTTGACTAAAGTGCCAGTAAGGCACCAAGGAAAACAAACCTGGTGGGTTGCACCCTCTGAGCAGTGAATAAATTAGCTCACTTCACAAAAATCACTTGTCACCGAAACCAACAGGGTCCCCACTGAGCTCACAGCTGGAGCAGGGCTGGAGGCACCACGGCACAGCCACAACAAAGCCCGAATACCGCCTACCTGTAGTCCTGCGCCTGCTTCCCTTACTTCACACGCAGGAGACAGGACTTGCAGTTGTACAGACTGTTTAAATCTGAACAAAGCGAGGGCATTCTCTTCTGCCCCGTAAGAAAGTTTTCAATTTCAGCCATGTTATTGTTGGCTGAACCCAGGGTTTCTTCTTGAGCAAAACTTTGCAGTTTAGCTTGGAAAAGCTAGAGGTGACCCAGCCCCCTGCGAGCTCATTTGGAATTCTGTTGGCTTTGCCGCGGATGTTGCTTCCTTGCCTGCTAACCCTGCTCTACCCCCTGCAAGGTAAGAGGACAGTGAAAGGGCCCCAACGCAGGACGAGACGGCTCAGCTGTGCAAACAGTCCTGGGCAAGATTTGCCTCGGTCACAGCACATACAGGCAAGGCTCTGTTCCAGAAGGCTGTGAACATCAACACACGGATTTGGCAATGCTGTAGTCCCCCTGCCCTGCAAAATTTGCTCCTTACTGGGTTACTTAGTCCCTGAAATGGTGACAAGAGGCCACGGGACAGGCACACTAGGGATGCAAGGACTCAGATCATTTTACCTGGGGCTGAAGAAAAATGCAGCAGTTCTGTTTGTTAAGGTACTTGCATGTGTTTAGAGATTTGTTATTCAGAAACAACCAATGAAATCCTTCCCCAGTCAAATGGACATATACGGGAACCCAGCCTTTCAGCATGCTTTACCACAAGTGAAGACAGAACTGATTAAATTAGGCAGCAATCTGTTTTTTTTTTTTTCTTCCAACTAGCCATCATGCATTTTTATTGCATTTTTGTTAAACTCTGTATTAAAGAGATGCCACTGACTCAGTAAACAATCGTCAAATGTTATCCTACCTTTAGCTTTGAAACAAACTGCAAGTTCTCTTCTGTCAAGCCATCAAACAGTACTGGAGTTGACTGTTCTGCTTCATTTTTTTTCTGCACAAACAAGAAAAAAATAAGATAAATTCAACTTCAAAAATTACATTCGGCATTTGCAAGAATGAGGCAGAAATGTAAATTCACTTTGCATGCAGCAGAGAGCTGTGATAGGAGCACCTTTTTGTACTTGCATGCCTTTGAAAAATAAGAGATCCCAGACAGGTTATTCCCTGTTTTCACCTGGAAACTGTTTTTCAACACCACTTTGCATCTCTCAGACCCATTCTCACCGTCAGAGACAAGTCATTTTTTCAGCACTCCTTCCACATGTTGGACGTAGGAGACAATCCTAGCTGTACTGTTCGTTAAGGCAGACCAGCATTACACGGGTGCCAGAAACCTTTTGTTCATATACACGTTCCGAATGTGAGCACTGCCACCCACATCTCCAGTCTTATTAAGTAGGATTTTAAAGAGTTTGCTCTTGAGGTTAAAAGACCTTTAGGCAACAGATGAAAACCAAACCCTTAAAAACTCAGCTAAAAGACCGGCAGGGCTGGCATGCAAAGAGGCCTTTCCTCAGAAAGGTGAGCCTATGGAAGAGGGGACTCACCCACAAAACTAAGGCTTAGTACCCTTGGCAAAGAGGCCAGCTTGTTACCTGTTCAGGAGATCTGCAGGATCTCTGCTGTTTGCTCTGTGATTGCTGATGCTTCTCCAAGGCCACAGCCTCGTCTGATCTATTATTAGGGTGTCTTTCAGCTTCTAAATGAAATGTTGTACCTTGTCCTTCCTCTTGTCTAGCAGATCCCGCACCACGGCTGTCCAAGTGCAGTGGAATGGCAGAGTCTTTGCATTCCCTATCATCCACGACCCGGGCAGGTGCTTCTTGAGAGGAACGCAGGCTGACTTGCAAAGGAGGTACAGAACATGTACTGGGGAAGAGCTCACTGCAAACAGATGGTAGAACAGCTGGGGTTGCACCCAAGACAGGGAAAACAGATGAGGAAATGTGAGACTCGGGCTGAACGGGAGCACCAGTTGAGATAGTCCCCACGGGAGTAAACAGCAATTCATGTGTGGAAAGTTCCATCTGGGAAGCCGGGCTTTCCAAATGAGATGACTTGGGCGACCCGCTTTTGAGCAGTGAAATCAGATTCCTTTTGAGCCCTTTTTCTTCTGCCTTCATTTCTGCAGCTTGCACGTCCTCTGAAGCCAGACCATCCCCAAACACACTAGGAACAAAAGCCTCCAAGTCATTCACAGGGGAAGATTCACATTTCTCAAGTTTTAATAGTCCAAATTCCTCATCAGGTAGATGAAATTCTTCAATACCCAGTTTGGGGACCAGCCACTGGTGACTGCGGAAGGAAAAGAGAGAGCTGGAAGTACCGGCGCCTGTAGCAGGAAGACCAAGAGAAGCAGTACCCTCTGAATCCATTTGATGGCCAGGTCCTCCTTTGCTCTCATCTAGACAAACACAAGAATTCAAGAGAGAACATCACATCAAAACACAAACAGCAACTAGCTGGTTCAGAATTTCTCATCTAGAGTGTCATCTATTTTCCAAAAAAAAGGAACCATACCCATCTTAACACGTGGAAGTGGCACTTTCCTGGAAATACACACTATTCCACAACTGCTCTGCATCAAGCCTGCAGCTAAAATATCACTGCCAAAGACAGTCAAAACTAACTGAGTGCCCGACCAGTTTGTTTGGGTTTTCTCCGCACATTTTCTCTTTCTACAATATTCCTGGACTTTCAGGTATACTAATCTTTGTTTCACACTTGTCAGTGCTAAAAAAAAATCATTAATATGCAGACTCAGTTGGACAAACAGAGATTTACATCCATTTACTGGAAAATCAGGTAGAGTGTGCACAACATCCACTCCAAAAGGAAAGGCAGCTTACGAAGTTCCCAGCCCTGCTCCTTATCCATGCACAGCCGTTCATTTTCTGTCACTGTACTGAGGCAGAAATTTCTGGAATTGTGCAAGGAACACAGGCACCACAATGATCTAAATTTTAAAAACAACTTGTCAAGAAAAAAAAAATAATTAACCCATATCAGACTTTCTTGAATAAAAATAAGTCGGTGCAAACAGCAGTGCATGAACTCACTCATGTGTTTCCTTGCCTTGCTCTTGGGCTCTAGTTTTAGGGAGTGCTTGTATTTGATGAAATACCTTTGGAGGCTTGACTGTCTCTCTGTCTTGCAGAGGAACGCAGGGAGCGGCGTGGAGGGACGTTAATTGCTAGAAGCTGTTCAGCCCCGCAGGCTGCTTGCACGTGCTGACTCTTAACATGTTCCACCGGAGATTTATCAGATTGACACACACTCAGCTTGCGTTCCAGATCACCTGTGTGGCTGACAAAAGTTTCGTTCCTTGGGTTTGGAGAGTCACTTTTCTGCAGTGGATTTTGAACCTGTTCTAAAAGAGTCTTACGGCATTTGCCAAGTACTTGGCTTCCACCAGGAGGATCAGCACTTGTCGGCTGTATCGCACCAGTTGCTCCAGACCCAAGAGCTGCAGCAACAGACAACCGTCTCTCTTCCAAAGATGATTTTTCAAGATTAGCTTCACAGTTTTCCTTTTCACTCGGATACTCATTTGATAGCGGGCTACTGCTTTCCCTTGGTGTTAGGAGATCCAAACTTTCTACGAGTTCCTGTGACGTTTGATTCACAAGAGGTTTGCAGGCAGACTTTCTTCTTCCCTTTTGTTTCCTCTGCGATCGCCTCTGATCTCGCTTTGTGCTTGTGATGCTGCTTTGAGAAATTGACCCCGGTGAATTGCTGCTTCCACTGGATGTAAGAAGAGTTTTCTGAGGACTACTTGAATTCACTGGATCATTTTCCGTACAAAGAAAAGGGAATGGCACAACTGCTGACTCCAAATCATTTTCATCCGTTTCTTGGGAGGGCTGACTTGAATTGGCATCTTTCTGCTTGCATTTACTTCGCTGACCTTTCTTGCTCCTGCCCAGCTGGCTAAGAATTACAGCATCAAGGTCCACTTTCCTCTGGCAATTAGACATGCGTCGAGTTGTCCTGACATAGTATTCAACTGGAAAGAGAAGCCCCTCAACCATCGTGCAGGAACTCAGTGCACTTTCAGGAGCTGTTACATTTTCTAGATGAGAAAGTCTAGACTGAATTTCAAGCTGTTGATTCTCCAACAGTTTCTCAGCATTGCCCAGAGCAAGATCTGAAGGAAAGGCATTTAAACCACCAGTGTCATTCTCATTTCCTTCATGGCTTTTGCTCTCCTTAATTATCTTGTTATTTCTGCCAGGGGGCAATACTTCATTTTCTGACGTTAAACCCAAGAGCCTGCGTAATTCTCCCTGATCTTTGTGTATGCTCTCACTGCCCGTTTGTTTTATTACCCTGAAAGACTCTTTTCCACCATCACCACCGGCATCAAGTAAAACAGATTCACCATTCTCTGAACACAGCTGTGCAGGCTCACGGTTATCGGATGTGGCCACAGCACCTGGGGACTCGGGCTGCCAGACATCACTGCTGTCCCCCGGGACACATGGCCATAACTCAGGCACTCCCAGAGGGAGACTGTCTTCAAGCACGTCTTGTAGAACTCCCAATTCAGCATCTGGAGGAGTTAAACTGTTTTCTTGTTTCCCCACGATGCCTGGTCTGGACTCGCTTTGGGCATTTGCCTCAGTGCTTGAGAAACTGCTTTGCCTGAAGACTGGTGACCGAAGTTGCTCTGCACTGCCAGTTTGATTTTTCACCGTTTCATCAGCCTTGATTCGATGCACACCATGCGCCGATTCCCTTTTCTCTGATATCAGAGCCTTTGTCCTCCTCCTCCTCAGCTTCATCATGCTTCTCAAGGTTTGGGTTTTTTTCTCCGCAGTTGCAGGCCTCGAGACTCCACAGCATGCATTGTCCTGGCGAGCCTGTATGCTTTCTGCCCGTGAGCTGTCCTGCAAACCAACTTCATTACTGACAAATTCAGGAGCGTGTTTAAGTGTGACAGAAGTTTTCCTCTCTGTGTCAGGAACCGAGCAGGTTTCAGGCTGTAAGGGACAGGTTTCGTGTTTGTCAGCACTAGGAGATTCGCTATCTCTGGAACCTGTTGGAAAAAACCTCACATGCGTAAAGCACTCCCAGCAAGGTCAAGCCCAAGGAGAACATCACACAATAAAGCTGGACGACTTTGGAGAAGTGAGAGACTGGGAGCTTACAGTCGCGATCAGAGGGCACCAGCGGACGCGGCAGAGGAGGGGAGGGAAGTTACCGCGAAGGGAACGATCTCGTTCTGTTCCAAGGGCCGCCCGCCGAGCACCGCGGGCAGGGGACGCGCGAGGACGACTCGAGCCCGAGCTGGGGCGGCTCAGGGGGGCCGCGGGGCACCTCCCGGTCCTACCTGCGGGGCTGCGCCGCCCCCCCGGCTCCGCGGGCCGCCGCACTCCGTCCTCCGCCGCCGTCCTCCCGGCGTGGCTCCGGGCCCGCTCGGCTCGCCGCGCCCGCTGGGGACACACGGGGGGAGCGGGGCTCGGACCGGCCTCCGGGCACCCCCCCGCGGGCCCTGCCGGGCCCGGCCCCGCCGCCGCCCGCCCCGCTCACCCGCAGCCGGCTGACGGTCTCGCTGTACTCCCGCCGCAGCAGCGCCAGCTTCTCCCGCAGCTGCGGGACACGAGAACGGCGGGTCGGGGGGGGGGGGGGGCGAGCCGGGACGGGCCGAGCCGAGCCGAGCCGCCTGGGCATAGCCCGGGCCCCGGGCCCGGTCCCGGTCTCGGTCCTGATCCCGGTCCCATCCCCGTCCCGGTCCCGGTCCCGATCCCATCCCGGTCCCGGTCCCATACCAGTCCCGATCCCGGTCCCGGTCCCGGTCCCATCCCCGTCGCGGTCCCAGTCCTGGTCCCAGTCCCATCCCCGTCCCCATCCCGTCCCCGCCCCCATCCCCATCCCCATCCCCGTCCCGGTCCCATTCCCATCCCGGTCCCATCCCCGTCCCGGTCCTGGTCCCATCCCCGTCCCCATCCCCAACCCCGTCCCCATCCCGGTCCCATCCCATCCCCGTCCCGTCCCGTCCCGTCCCGCCCCCCCCCACCTTCTCCCTCTCGGCTCCGCTCAACGCCGCTCCCGCCGCCGCCTCGGCCATGGCCGCCTCCTCCCGTGCCCATGGCAACGGCGCCGCCATTGGTGGCGCCCGCGGCGGAAGCGGTGGCCGGCGGCGGGAAGTGACGCGCCGGAAGCGGGCGGCGGCCGGGCGGAAGCGGCGCGGCCATGGAGCTGGGCGAGATGCTCTACAACAAGTCCGAGTACATCGAGACGGTGCGGGGCGGGGGGGGTGGGTGGTGCATCACCTTCATCCCCCCCATCTTCATCCCTATCCTCATCCCCCTTATTCTCATCCCCCTCATCCTCATCTTCATCCCTCTCCTCACCCCCGTCCCCCTCACCCCTCTCCGCTTGTCCCCGCAGGCATCGGGCAACAAGGTGAGCCGGCAGTCGGTGCTGTGTGGCAGCCAGAACATCGTCCTCAACGGCAAGGTACGGGCGGCACCAGGCCCGGCTCCAGCGCGGCGCTGGGCACGGTGTCCGGCAGCGGTGCAGGGACAGCAGCTCGCTGACCTCTCCCTCCCTCCTCCAGACGATAGTCATGAACGACTGCATCATCCGCGGCGACCTGGCGAACGTGCGGGTGGGGCGGCACTGCGTGGTGAAGAGCCGCAGCGTCATCAGGCCACCCTTCAAGAAGTTTAGCAAAGGGTAAGAGCGCTCCTTCCTTTGCGGAAGCTGAAATCTGCACGCTTAGAATGTTCCAGTTTGGCTAAGGTCCAGCCCTGTCCAGAGGGATAGGTTTCCCTTGTAACGATTTTATAATTAAGTCCCTCTACATCTGCCTCCTCAAATTTGCAGCTTTACCTTGAGGGCTAATGTTCCGTTCAGACTAATGTGAAACGGCTGTGATGTAGTTAAATAGCGAAGCAAAGAACACATTTCACTCGTTCTTCACTTGTTTGTGATGTCTTCGTGGTGTTTATCGGGGCCACCTTTTAGAAATATCTGAGAAAAGACCAGTTACTGTTCAGTCTTCCATAGCATCACGTCTGCCTCTGGTTTTCCAGTTGGACACAGGAGACTGCAGTGCAACTTTGGGCCCAACAGTCCATACGTTGTGCCACCTGAGTAAATGACTCTTCTGTCGCAGGGTCGCTTTTTTCCCTCTCCACATTGGTGATCACGTGTTCATAGAAGAGGACTGTGTTGTCAACGCGGCCCAGATTGGCTCCTACGTCCACATAGGCAAGAACTGTGTCATTGTGAGTGCTCTTTCTCAGTCTTTCCTTGAGTCTCTTGCGTATTGTTCAGGCTTTGTAGCGGCAGAGGAGAGGTGTGTGTATCAGCTGCCAGGAGCGAGCGTGCTTACTGCGTGCTGGTCCATCCTTCACAGGGAGCGGTGCTCTTGATTTTGCTGTTCTGAGGACGGCAGATACAGCTGAGCACTGTTTGGAAAACCAGTACCAACAGCATCGTCCCTAATTTAGGCACTTCCTGAATAGCCGTTGTCCCCACGGCAGGGGAGGCAGCCTTTTCACAGAGCGCAGGCGTAATTGTGTTGCTGTGCAGACAATGTGAAATAATCAAGGTCTCTGCTGAACTGCAGAAAGCCTTGCTATGTTACTGCATGACTTGGGTTCTGGGTGCAAACTGACATAAATGAACGTGCAGTTGCAAGTATGTGTGTTAGTCAAGAGCAAAAGGACTTCTTTCCTTAGGAAAAGATGGATTGATACAGTCCTTCAAGTACTGTTGGGAAGAACATTCAGGGCAGAGATCTATTTGCGTGATCTTGTATGCAGATTGTATTTTGAAGAGTTAAACCTGTTGAAGCTTAGGTAACTTATAAGGACTAAGCAAAAGCCTCTAGTATTTTAAGTACAAGTTCTGTCTAACTGGTGTTTTAGGGTCGTAGATGCGTTTTGAAAGACTGCTGCAAGATCTTAGACAACACAGTGCTGCCTCCCGAAACAGTGGTCCCGCCTTTCACAGTCTTCTCGGGCTGCCCAGGTATGCTCCCTCTAATTTTACTTGTACGTAAATGTGGATGAGATGGATATTCTTACATTAAAACAAGACTGCTATGGCAGAGACTCCTACTGGCATTTTGTACCTAGCAGTGAAGGCGTAGGACGCTCGGTGAACTGAAAAGTCACAGTTTGATTTGTGAACCTTGCTGCTGTGCTGTGTGTTTGGGCTGTGTGTGTTCACTCAGAACGATCCTGCTGTGTTCTGCGCGAGAGAAGAGCCCTTAGCTGCTCCCGCAGTATTTCCTTGCAGTTCAATCAAAGTAGCTGCTCTGAACGTCGAATGTAAGCTCATTTCTGCTTTCTCGTGCAAGAACACCGATGCTCACACTCTTGTTCTTCTTCCAGGACTCTTCTCTGGTGAACTCCCGGAGTGTACCCAGGAACTCATGATTGACGTTACAAAGAGCTATTACCAGAAGTTCTTGCCACTCACCCAGGTCTAGTAGCCTATTTACCGCGTTTCAGAGCAGTAAAGGCGCGTAGGAGTATTTGGGGGCAGGGAGAGGAATTTGTTCCGAGAGCCCAGGCCGTGGCCCTCTGCTGTTCCTGACCCCTCCTGTGCGCGTTCCTCAACACCAATGGTCTGGCCAAGCGGTGCCCTGGGGAGGCTGCTGTGTCTTGTTGTGTACCCTTTGTATGCTCATCTGAATGTAATCCATTCCATGTTGTCTGAATTGTGTCATTAAATGTTCTGGAGTTAGGAGAGCTGGTTCTGTTCCCTTCGGGGCAGCACCTCCACGTTTCAGCTGGGGAGCAAGGCAGAGCTGACAGAACATACTCCGCAGCCAAAGCCTGTCTTTCGTGTCTGTTCTGATCCTGACCCAAAGCCAAGCGGGTTTTCTGCTAGAAGCAGCCTCCATGCTAGACCAGCAGTGCTGTGTGGCTGATGGACTTGTTACAGGCAGATATTCACCACGGTTCATTAGAGGCAATGCTTTCCTTCGGAAAAACATTTGCTGATGCACAGGCCTGTGTTTCGAGGTGGCTAGTGTCTTCCTTTTCTCCCTGTGGACCGAGACTCTCTCCTGTGGGGACAGGATATCTTTCAACATCCTGCGATTGGCTTTAGAACTTCGGGTTGACATTGAAACTATCTTTATACGCCTTGCCCGTGTCCTGGTATTGGCTGTGGCAGAGCTAATTTTGTTCACAGTAGTTCGTTTGGTGCTGTGTTTTGTGTTCGTGATGAAAAACAGCGTTGATAACACGCTGGTGTTGTAGCTGTTGCTGAGCAGTGCTTGTGTTCGGTCAAGGCCTCCTCTTTCTCGTGCCGCACTGCCATCGAGTAGGCTGGGGTTGCACAGGAAGCTGGGAGGGGACACAGCCAGGACAGCTGACCCAGCCTGGCCAAAGGGGTATCCCATAACACGACAGCAAGCTTGGCAATAAAAGTTGGGGGCAAGAAAGGGCGAAGGGGTCATCTGGAGTTACGGCATCTGTCTTCCCAAGTCGCTGTCAGATGTTGCTTTCTTTGAAGCGGCTAAATACCTGCCTGCTGGTGGCAGGGGTGAATGAATTCCTTATCTCGCTTTGCTTGTGCTCCTGTTTTATCTCAGCCAGTGAGTTTTCTCACTTTCCCCTTTCTGATTCTCCCTCTCGTCCCGCTGAGGGGGAGTGAGCGAGCTGCTGTGTGGTGCTTGGCTGCCTGCTGCCTGCTGGGGTTAAACCACAGCAGCCTGACAGGACGCTTCTTAGCTCTTAGGATAGACACCGGTGCGGTGCTCTTGCCCATCGTGCAGGGTTAGGATGCTCTTTGCTGATGCACGTTCTTTCTCCTGAACATTGCAGACCTTAGAGAGCCAAAAGGCTTTGGAAAGAGAAGTACCGTGCCACTCTCAGAACTCAGTGCAGCAGCAAGTGGGGAATTAAAAGCAGACACTGGAGGTGGGTGAGAGAATGCTGCAATTGTCCCCATTTGTTACCCAGTGTATATATGTGCAGAAAGCTCTTTGGTGCTTCTTTGCATTACAAAACTGAAGATAGAAATTCAGACATCTTGGAAAGAGTGAACATTTCATTTTGGACAAGTAATACAGCAGGAATAATTCTTCCTGGGAACGGCTGTACGCAAGTTGGAGGCAGCTGACGCTTGTGGGTACCTGACTCAGTACCAAACAATTGGCCAAAAGTGAATTTGCCTGCTCTGTCCGTGTTACATCTTAACATCAGCCCTCTGTAACTCCTAACACTGGGACTCCTGCATGTTGTAGCGTAGCAGCAGGAGGCCAGAATGCATTTGATAACGTAGTGAGCATACAGCTGGGAGATCAGCAGCCCTGGGGCCTCCAGCTGCTGTATATAGTGCAAAGTACTGATACCCCTCAAATAGCAAACAGCTGTACAAGTACTAAGTGTGTAGTGACTGCTGTTAATCAAATGTAAAACCACTGTCTGGTTTGTTTGTATTTTACTGTACATAAATTAAAGCCTCTTAAGTTGTTCAAGTAACTCAAGGTTGTGACTTTTCAAACCAAACTTGAGACCAGCGAGGTTCCTGTTGTGCCTGTGCACAGGAGCCAGTCTCTTGGTCTGACTCCGACAGCACAGTGTCCGTGCGTTGAAGAAGTGAAGTGCGGCGTGAAACAGCTTCTGCTTCTGTGTCTGAGCTGATGGCTTTCACCAGCAGATCATTCCAGCGTTGCTGGTCCATAATGCCTCTGCTAGAGCACGACTTTGCTTCACGTCTTTGTGCTGAAGTGAGAGTGCCAAAGCCACCACGGTGACTGCGATGCTCTCTGCAGCACGGGAACTTCAGACTCACTATTTGGTACAGAGGCAGCTCCCGTAGTGTTGCTTCAGGCATTTGGAAATGGCCTGCTCTTGGAATCTGGCCGTTCCAGATGGTGTGACCCCTGCAAGGAAAGCAGGGGCTGGAGCTAGCTTGTGGCAGGAAGCACAGCTGGGACAAGAAGACAAAGGGTTTTTTTGTTGCAGCTGCAAGAACTGGGCTGAAATCTCCGATGCAATAGATCAGTTAGGTCACCTGTCTGGTTTCGAGAGAGGTAAAATGTTTGCTAGAAGCCCAGCTCCAGCAGGACAGTTGTATCACCTAGTCCCATACTGGCTAGGACTACCCGTTCCGTGACAGCTGTGCTCCTCAAGCCTCCCCTGAAGCGGGAGTGCAGACAAGTGCAGACGGCAGCTGTGCTCTTTCTGTGATCTTCTAGGCCGGGGTTACGTCCGTGTGAAAGGCCTGGGCTTGCCACTTTTTGTGGGTGGAAAAAATATCCAGTTGCAAGTGTTCTTGTACTACGTGTGTACTGCAGGCAGCTTTCTCATTGACTTCAGCTTCGACAAATATTCAGTTCCTCCTGCCCAGAATCTTACCAGCCCTTGCAAAAGCCCTTTGCTGTGAGGGGCTATAGGAGGCCTACCCGGTCACAAGGCCTGACGGGGTTTGGCATTCCCACAAGATTTTCTGCAGGTCGGACATTTAGGTGTTTGTGCTGCCGCTTGTGAGTACTACTTTGCCCCGTTAAGTGGCCATCAACCATCTCTTGAAGCGTGGGAAGCAGCAGCGAGCCTGGTCAGGGAGGGCCCCTCTGTGTGCTGTGTTACCGTGTGTCACTGCGGGGTTCCCACACCACGGCCCTCTTCACCGGGATTGCTTGATTAAAGACCACCGAGGGGCAGTGCGAAGCCGCGCTGCGGGACTGGGAGGGGGCAGGAGGAGGCGGCTGCCAAATTAAGGGAGGCGAGTCTGAGAGTGGAGTTGTCTCAGAACGATGCATTTCCATGCCCACTCGAGCAGCACAGCTGCAGTGCACGGAGGGGTACGTAGGTGCACAGACCGTGACGCGTTTCTCAGCCTGCGCTGCCGTCCAGCAGGCTGAGCAGCCTTCCTGCCTTAATTAAAACCTGTTTTGTTGTCTCCATCAAGGTGGCCTCTGCCAGGGTCTAAAAAGTCGCCACCGAAGATCCCAAACGCCCAGCAGCGTTAACATTCCTTAGATTTGGCTCCTTTTTCCTGTCCTCTGAAGCATCCCTCTGACCCGGGCTCACCTCTGCGCCGCTGCCAGCTCTCTGGAAAGATGGAGTGTGATGAGGCAGCAGCATGCTGCTGCGGCCCCTGGCGAATAGTTGCCTGATGTCAACGTGCAGTGCCGTGCAATAAAGCATGACTTCTCACAGCGGGCTTTGCTGCATAGCTGAAGCGTAGCTGTAGGTGTGGGGGAAGCGCTCTCGGGGAGGGAAATTCCTTCTTTCAGGAATCTTTTAGAAGTGGTCGCTTCAAACACTACGTCCCTTGCTTCCCTGGTCCCATACGCGTTATTCCAGTTTGCTCTGACCAAGGCTGGCGGGCCGTGCTGGTCACTCTTACGCAGGGCATGGAGAATCCTCAGGAACATGCAGCTGGGGCTTCACGATGCTCCTCTCTTCCACTTGGTGTCCGCTGTCAGCTGCTGGGGGTTGCAGGGTAGATGCTAATGTTTTGTTCCAGAATTGCAGCTGCTAAGTACGAGGAGCGGTGAGGAGCTGCTGACTGTTGGAGGGCTCTGTGGGAGGCAATGACGGTAACAAACTGGTTCAGCGGAGGCTACGTCTGCTGTGTGTGGAGCAGAATTTCCTGAGGTGGTCCGATGCCATCAGAGAAATCACAGTTTAACTGTTGGCTGCCTGCCCTAGTGATCACAGGGCTCCTTGTTTGGTCTCTTGGGCGCATCTTGTGCTCTGGGCTCTCAAGCGAGGGCTGGACTCGGAGCTACCCTGGGAAGATGACTGGCTGGAGCACGCAGCTAGCCTTTAGCTGTGGACACATCTGCAGTCCCCGAGGCCCTAGCAGCCTGCAGAAGCACGGGACATGCTGGCCAGGCATCTGTTCTTTCCTTGCTGGGGTAAAAGAAGCAGCTTTCATTAGTGGGGAAGGGAAGCCATGGGAGAGAGCTGTCCTCGTTCCAGTTTCAGTAGGGTGGGACCATGCATGCCCGGGGGGAGAAAGCAAGCCCGTGGCCGGAGCTGCCGCGGCCGGATCTTGCACTGTTCTTGGTCATTTTCCGTTGACGTTTTCTTCTGTGCCAGCAGGTAGCAAGATCGGATTAGGGGACGAGAACATAACGTTAAGTTTGCTCAACAAATGACACGGGACTACCAGAAGGAGCCCCGCAGGCCCCCGTGCACGTGGCCTGTTGGTGCCGTTCTCCTCGCAGCGCTCCTCCCGATGGCCGGGGAGGGGGCGGCGCCCCCGGGGGGCCCGGGACGCTCAACGGGCAGAGCCTCAGCCCGGGGGGCGGGGGGGGGCTGAAGGGAACGCCAGGGGCGGGCGGGGCCCTACGCAATACAGGTTGTCGAAACTTGTCCCGCATTGTCCAGGCGTGGGGGTCAGCGTGGCGGCGCGCTCCGTGCGCGGGCCGTGCCTCCGCTGCGCAGCGCTGCCGGGGCCCGCAGGGAGGTGGCGGCCCGGAGCCGCCCGGTGCGGGCAGGGCGCGAGGCACGGCCGGCGGGGGGCTGCTCCCTGCGGGGAGCGGTGCGGGAACGCGGCCGGGGGCTGAAGCCCCGCACCTCCGCCCGCTCCTCGGGGGGGGGGGGGGCGGGGGGTGCCGGGCCGGGGCCGCCCCCGGCCGTGCCCCTGTGAGGCGGGGGGCGGGGCGCTCCCATGGTGCCCCGCGGGGCGCGGCGTGGATTTTAAATCCTCGCGGCCAATGGGCAGCGCCCGCGGCCCGTAACGCTCGGCGCCGGGGTTTGAATCCGCCGCGCGCCGCCGGCACCGCGCCGACACCGCGCCGATACCGGCACCGCCAGCACCACCGGCACCGATACCAGCACCGATACCGGCACCGCCACCGGCACCGCACCGACACCAGCACCGGCACCGCACCGGCACCGCCCGATCCCCACCGGCGCCGCCCGCACCGCTCCGCTCCGCTCCCCACGGCCCGGCCCCGCTCCCGGCCCCGCTGCTCCCGGCCCCGCTCCCGGCCCCGTCCCGCCGCAGCCCCCAGGCCCGCGCCATGAGCGCGGCGGGCGGGCGGCCGTCCCGGGCGGCGGTGCCGGCGGAGGCGGCGCGGGGGGGGGGAGGCGGCGCGGCGGCGGTGGCGGTGGGCGCCAAGGAGGTGCCGAAGGTGCTGGTGGACCCGCGGACGCGGCGCAGCTACGTGCGGGGCCGCTTCCTGGGCAAGGGCGGCTTCGCGCGGTGCTACGAGCTGGCCGAGGCCGAGAGCCGCGAGGTGTTCGCGGGGAAGGTGGTGCCCAAGTCGCTGCTGGTGAAGCCGCACCAGAAGGAGAAGATGTCCATGGAGATCGCCATCCACCGCAGCCTGGCGCACCGCCACGTCGTCGGCTTCCAGAGCTTCTTCGAGGACGCCGACTTCGTCTACGTCGTGCTGGAGCTCTGCCGCCGCAGGGTGAGGGCCGGGGCCGGGGCTGGCTGCGGGGCCGGGGGGTCCCGGGGGGCTGGGGGTGGCGCACCCGGTGCTGACCGTGTCCCGCAGTCGCTGCTGGAGCTGCACAAGCGGCGGAAGGCGCTGAGCGAGCCCGAGGTGCGCTACTACCTGCGCCAGACCATCCTGGGCTGCCAGTACCTGCACAGCCACCGCGTCATCCACCGAGACCTCAAGCTGGGCAACCTCTTCCTCAGCGACGACATGGAGGTGAAGATCGGTAGGTGCCACGACGCCCTGCTGCACCCCTGCCGCCGTTCCGCGGCGAGGACCAGCCAGCCGGGCACTCCCTGCTCACGCTCCCGTCTCCCTCCCCCTCTCTCCCCAAGGTGACTTTGGCCTGGCCACCAAGGTGGAGTACGATGGCGAGCGCAAGAAGACGCTGTGTGGGACTCCCAACTACATCGCCCCAGAGGTGCTGGGCAAGAAGGGGCACAGCTTCGAGGTGGACATCTGGTCCATTGGCTGCATCATGTGAGTAAATGTCTCTTGTCTGGCCATGGCACCTGCTGGGCGTGAGGCTGGGCAGTCCCTGCGGTCTAGGTCTCATTGGCCCCGCGAGGTCTTGGTGTGCGCTGGAGCTTTGGATTTGTTGTTGCCAGAGCGCCTGCCATGGCTGAGCACTGCTGCCAGCCTGCACTTGACCTCCCAGGCGCTCTGCGCACACAGGTATGTGTGCGTGCCTATAGACTTGTATGCTATGCAGCACGGCTGTCTTGAGGCCTTTTCCCAGAAGTCCTCACTTCTAACTGGGGCTTTCTCCAGATCCCAGCTTCCCTTTTCACGGCAGGCAGGAACCAGGGACAGTACATGTAACTGCCAGCTCTGTTGTGCTTACAATGCCAAGTGTGTTCCCTCTGCCCAGAAAATTGCAGGATGTGCTTATGGTGTGGTTCCTTCTGCACATGAGTCCTGTCTCTTTGCTGGCTTATGTAAAACTGATGCACGTCTTTGTCTGCAAACACACAGGTATACTCTGCTGGTGGGGAAACCGCCTTTTGAAACCTCCTGTCTGAAAGAAACGTACATCCGAATCAAGAAGAATGAGTATACTATTCCCAAGGTATGATGCTTCCCATGGGTGGGTCTGTTCACCTTGCAGCCATTCTTGCATCCTGTTTCTGGCACTTCGGCGGGCTATCGCCTAACGGCGAAGCAGCTCTTATTGCAGCGTGCTAGGAGGGGGTTGTCTCAGGTGGCGGTGGAATGAACCTGTAGGGCCAGCCCCTTCCTGAGGGGCCAGCAGCACCTTCTCGATTCAGAAGAAAATCTGAGCTGGGTGCTCGGCACGCGGGGTTAGATGGATTTGCTCAAGTCCAGCCACAGATGAGGCCTGGGCCAAGTCCCATCTCATCCTGCGGCTGTCAGTTTGGTTTTGCTAAAGACAGTTGAATTTTAGCTTTGAATGCTGACAGAAAACCACTCTCCATACCTGTGTAACTGTTTCCCCAGGTTTGCATCCTGCTTGCCTGAGCAGTACGGAAGCTCTGCTCTGAGCAGAGCTTTGCCTGTGTTGTACACCCAGCGCCTTTGCTGCTAGCGTGTGCTTGTCCCCTGACCCTTGTCTTTGAACTCTGGCTCTCTCCTCTTAGCACATCAACCCTGTAGCTGCTAACCTCATTCAGAAGATGCTAAGGTCGGACCCTGCCACGCGCCCAACTATCGACGAGTTGCTGAATGACGAGTTCTTCACCTCGGGCTACATCCCCAGCCGCTTGCCCACCAGCTGTCTCACCATCGCGCCGAGGTTTTCAATCGCTCCCAGCGGGCTTGAACTGAACGGGCGAAAGCCGCTGACTGCACTCAACAAAGGTAAGTGCAAGCGAGGACTATGGATGCAGCTCTGGATGAGAACCTGCCTGGCCTCCAGCAGCATTGGTAGGGAACGTGGTGCTGCCTCCCGCTATTCTCCCAGTTCTTATGGAAACTGGAGCATTTTGTGACTGAGAGTCCCTGCTCTTTACCCAGAACCAAAGTAGGGATGAAGTGCTTGCAGTAGCTTCAGCTATGTGGTATATGAGGTGTTTCTTACAGCTAGGGTAGGATGTAAATCTGGTGCTTTTAGAAACCTACTTCCTGGTCATGCCTCTGCCATCTTCTTTCCTGGCCCAGGACCAGACAGCCCTGCAGTAGAGAACTTGCCTGAAAAGGAAGATGTAGCTGGGCTGCGGGAGCTAGGAGACGCTGTTGGCTGTCATTTAGCTGACATGTTACAGCAGCTGACTGCAGTCAACTCAGCCAAACCCTCCGAGAGAGTGGCAGTGAGACAAGGTGAGTCTGGGGACAATCCCACAGGCACTGGCCTTCTTGGATAACTTCTCTGTCATTCTTATGCTGTTGTCTGAAGTGAGGAAACCAGCTGACCTCAACTTCTACCTGGAAGGCCGAGAAGCAATGTAGAAGCTACTCGCCTTCCTCTTGGCCTTGCTTGCTTGTTGTGGTGCACAGGATACCTTGAAATGTCTTCTAACAAACTCCTTTCCTCTTTGCAGAAGAAGCTGAAGACCCAGCCTGCATTCCCATCTTCTGGGTTAGCAAATGGGTGGACTACTCAGATAAATATGGTCTAGGTAAATAATTATGGTGGCAATACTTCAGCCTTTTCTAATTTCTGAAGCAGCTGGAGGATGCTCTGATTTGGGCACGGTATAGGTCTGGTTCTTTAATCAAGTTATTCTAGTGGGGTGGGGTTCAAGACCACCACCAGGAATGTTACCAAACACTCAGTGAATCCAGAGTAGCTGTCACTGAACATCCACTCTGGCTACCTTAAGAGTGGCAAACAGCTATGTGTTGCATGACCCCATGCATCCAGGGTGGCTGGACTCGCTCTGCAGGGAGCACGTGTACTCAGTGTGGGAGTTAAAGTTGCTTCTGCAGCAGATGATGCAACAAGGGAGGATGACAAGTCCAGAGGAGGAAAAGTGCCTCCTAGACCTTTGTAAAGAGGAGGATCTTTAGGCTTGGTGGGGTACCTGTCGGGGGAGCCCTAGATAACACAATCCTTTCCCTCTGTATTTCATATAACCGGGGGTCCCATGCATGTGATGGTCTAACAGGCTCTCTTTTGAACTAGGTTATCAGCTGTGTGACAACAGTGTTGGGGTTCTCTTCAATGACTCCACTCGTCTCATCATGTACAACGATGGGGACAGCTTGCAGTACATCGAGCAAAACAGCACTGAGTCCTATTTCACTGTGAGATCGTATCCCTCTGCCTTGAACAAGAAGGTCAGTTCTGGGGACAGGAGCCCTAGCCGGTGGGTGGCTGCTCCTGGTGAGACTTCTGCCAGCCATATGGGGCTTTGCTGCTGGGTGGGCTCTACAGAGAAACATCTATGACTTGGAGGTGCTTGCGTTCTGCAGGCTTCCTCTTGGCCAGTAAAATGTGGCCTGAAAGAGAAACACTGGCTGCCTGCACTGTTTATTTCTAGTTACTAACTGAGGCTCATTTATGAGCAGCTTCACAGAAATGAGCACTCACAAGACTTACGTGGACTGAAGTGTTCAGCAAAGTGAGTCTCAAGTATCACCAGAGTTAACTTTGTCTGAAAATTTGCATAAACTTGTGCAGTGACCACTCAAACTCTGAAAGACATGAGGAGTCCCTGGGTCTGTGATAGCAGCCCTCCACAGATAGCAAGGGTCATCCTCAGCCTGTCTTTCATAGCCTCTTCTATCTGCAGATAACACTATTGAAATACTTCCGGAACTACATGAGCGAGCACTTGCTGAAGGCAGGTGCTAACATCACACCTCGGGAAGGAGACGAGCTGGCACGTTTACCCTACCTCTGCACATGGTTCCGGACTCGTAGCGCCATCATCCTGCACCTCAGCAACGGCACTGTGCAGATCAACTTCTTCCAGGTGAGGATGTTGCTTTGACTCTGCCAGGACTGTAGCTCTAGCTGATCGAACAGCCCTGCTACACACAGCGCTACGTGGCAAGACAGCGATCCCAGTGGGGGCTATAACCTGAGATGAAGCTTTGCCCAGTGAATGTAGCACTGGAAAGCTCCGTGCTCTGCTTGCTGGTATCTAAACCATCCAGTGACTCGTAGCTTGCCAAGTGGCTGCTTCCTCTAGTAGAAGTTTCACCAGGGAGCAGTGTGCTCAGGATTGACGCTGTGTTCTCTCCCTACAGGACCACACCAAAGTCATCTTATGCCCTCTCATGGCTGCTGTCACATACATAGATGAGAAACGGGACTTCCGCACGTACAAGCTGAGCCTCATTGAGGAGCATGGATGCTGCAAGGAGCTGGCCAGCCGACTACGCTATGCTCGCACCATGGTGGAGAAGCTCCTCAGTTCAAAGTCTGGCTCAGCCCGTGTGAAACCCTCTGCTTAGGTCTTGGTCTTGATGGAATCAACATCTGTGCCAAACTGGCCCAGCTGTGGACAGGGAAGTCTGTTAGCATCCCTGCTTGTACTGTAACCTGCCATCACATAGCTGGGCTCCCGCTCCTGGGTATGGCCTAGCTGCCCCCAGGGGAGCCCCTGATGCTGTGAGGAATGGTCCTGTGTTCACTGTGAGCGGTGCACAAAGGGGCTTCTTGCTCCTCCCTCCCAATACAAAGTCTATTTTTTTTAATTACATATATAGTCTTTTTTCATAATTTCCAAAAGCTTGACTCAAAACAACCCTCTTGTTGGAGGTTCTTGGGCCTTCTAATGAGACGAAGTGTGGGGTTCTCCCCAGAATTATCATGTAAGTTTATTTGTACATGTCTGCCTGATGCTCTGGGCTCGTTCCATTTTGTAACAGCATAAGTAAGATATTTAACATGCCCCAGTTGGGACTGAGCAGTCAGCCTTTTAATACTGAACTTGACCTACATGAAAGCTAAACTTTTGTATATTGCATAACTTGATTAAAGATTGTTTGCTGTATAGCGTCTGGCTTGTCTTGACTCCCTTTGGCTCCTTGTAAGAGAAGTAGCAGCATGTTGCCCCCAGCTTTCCCCCCTGCATCCCCTGACCAAGACCTGTCATCTTCAGGAGCTTGTGCTGTGTGATTCCTAACAGCCTCGGGCTGAGCTGAGCCCTGGACTTGCCCTTTGGCTACACCAAAAGAAAACACAAGGAACAGAGTGGGGGCTTATCACAGGAGCTGTGCTCTAATCAGTACCTGTAGGCCAGTAGTTAGAAAATGGGAAGGTGGGGAAAAGCTTTTCTATTTGATCAGCCCTGTTTACAATGTGAAATAAAGCCACAAGTGTGACTACACAGCAAAATAGCTTGCCCTAGAAACTCAGTGCTGACAGTTAGCACATACTAGTGCTCTCCTACCAGTTTGTTTTCAAGCAGAAAAACTTTTTATTTTTTATAACATTTTATACAAAATGTTCTATGCTATACACTATTCTGAAAATAATGGATCCATGGATCATCCCCCATGTAACCAAACCCCACACCCCAGCAGGGAGGAATTAGGCTGCATCGAAGTTATTGCTGTTCAGAGAGGAAGGCCTCGCGCAGGGGCTCCTGGGCCTGGGTTCCCCTTGGCACTGCCAGCTTACAGCAGCCGTGGGGAGCTCCATGCAGCGAGGTCTGCAGCCGCCGTGTGTTTGGGAGGAGGCAGAGCTGCTGCCACATCAGCTCCCAGGCTGCCCGCAGGCCCTACGGGTGCTTCACCCATGGCCAGGCTTGCATGAGACAGGGGCTTGACCTCAGCCCCAGGAGGTGTCATAAATCAGAACGTCCATGGGAAACGCGCCCTGGGCAGCACGCAGCTGTGAGCCTGGGCTGCTGCCGTCGCTCCAGGCCTGGAGGAGCTGGGGGGCTGCAGGCACAGGCCCGAGTTCAGAGAGAAGGGATCGGCAGGGGAGAAGAGGTTTCCCTCTTGCTTGCCTTCCTTTATGTCCTGAGAAAACTGCCCACAAACAGCGGCACGGCTCTTCTGCAGTACAAACTGCCCCGGTCTGAGGACTAACGGGTATCTGGCCTAATGGCAGGCTGCTGCTCACCGGGAGGGAGAAAACCTTTCCCTCAGCCAGGCTGAGATAAAAACACTTCATTATCAGGATTGTGCTGGAGGCCTCGAGCCTCCCTCCAGGGCTGGCCATGCCGTGCCCTCTGCAGGCCCAATGCAAAGAGCACGACCAGAGCCCTAGGAGCAGATGCTAAACGCTGATCTGCTCGTCCTCAGCTGGGATGAAGGACCTCATCCAGCATCAGGACTGCTGTGTCGGTCCTCCTGGTCACCTCTGTGCGTTAAACACACGCTCAGACAGCTCTTCCACAGGCACACAGCCCAGGAAGACCCACGGGAACGACGCGTGCTGATCCTCAGGAACGGCACGCTGGCTCCGCGCCCAACGCAGCAGTCAAGCTGCTCCTTCAGCTATTCCCAAGAAAATGCTTTCAATGCCTTTTTTTTTTTCCCCTGACTTCTCAAAGTACTGTCTGTGCAGTAGAGCTATTCTGTTCTCTGACAGAAGGGTCTTCAGGCTCCTGAGCCTGACCACGGCCCTTGGGGCTCAGCAGACCAAGGAGAGCCAGCCCAAGGCCAGCCCATGCACATCGCTGCCGGCCCCCGCTGCCCGCACCCCTGTGGGCACCGGGTCCCGGGTCCCAGACGCCCCCTCCCCAGCCAAGGCAGCCGTGCACAGGGCAGACGGATGCTGGGGAGCCCAGGGCCGGTGGCAGCGCTGGGCTGCTGGACAACGGGCGCAAGGCGGGTGGGCCGGGTGCTCTGAGCACGGCGCCTCCTGCCTTCTCCTCAGAGAGATGTCCCCCGGAGTCCCTGTGCCCAGCGGCAGCCGAGCTCCCCGGCGGCCAAGGGCCACGCAGGGACCCCAGCAGGGGCTCCCCGCAGGAGCCCCCTTCCCCCTGAGCCGGGGCAGGACAGGGCACAGGGGCTGCAGCACAGCAGCTGTGGCTAAATCCTGTCAGAGACCCCAAAAGGGGCAGTGCCCCGGCAAGCGCTGCTTCAGCTGCAGAGACGGGAGACGGGCGCTGGCGCCCCACCTGCCGGGAGCCTGGCACCCCGAGGAGCGGCGGCCGCGGCCCCCCGCTGCCGAGCCCCGGCTCGGTGCCCGCTCACCTCCCCGCGCCTCCCGGCTCCGGGACGTAGTAGGGACGGAAGAGCCGCTCGCGGGCACAGAGCCGCATGGTGCTGTGTGTGTGCAGCAACAGCCGCGGGAAGCGGGAGGTGAAGTACTGCACGAAGCCTTCGGGGACGGAGCCCAGCGCCTCCTGGACGTCAGCGGGCAGCTCGTGGTAGTGATGCTTCTGCAGGACAGAGGGCTTGGTGAGGGGCGGCCGGCAAGGCGTGCAGCCCGGCCGCGGGGCAGGGGCCGTACCTTGTTCCTCATAGCCCGCAGGAGGTCGCGCACCGAGCCGCCCTTGTAGGTGCGGAACTTCCTCAGGTCTGGGGAGAAAGCAGAGCAGAGGCGCAGCAGCATGGTGAGTGCCCGTGGGAAGCCAGAGCCCTGCAGGAGGCCCTGCTCTGGGCAGGGGTCACTGCCCTGCTCTGCCCTTCCAAGGGCTGCATCTTTATCTCCCCTGGATTTTTGGCTCCTGGACACCTGGAGGTGCCTCATGGCCAGTAAATGGCACCAGACCCAGAGGGCTCCATTCCCTGCGTGCTTCTGCATGCAGCAGGAGGGCACCGCGTGAGCCCAGAGCCTGTGCTCTTACCTGTCTGCAGCGGGAGGGAGATGTGCATCCTCCAGTTCGTCCTCACCACCGAGCGGCCCCCGGCCTCCAGCGCCGCCACGATGGTCCCCTCGGCTGGCTCCTTCTCGATGCGGTCACTGACGTCCTGCGCCAGAGAGCAGGGACTGGGACGGGCGCTGGCACTGGCTCTGGTCCCATGCCCGTCCCGGCCAGCACCAGAGCGCAGAGCTGCAGGGATGGGGGGGGACACGCAGCACATCCAGCACGGGAGGGGTTGTTTAGTGCTGACCCCAAACTGGGGGAACAGGGGAACACCCCTTGCGAAAGTAGCTCAAAATGAGCACGGTGAATATGTGTGGCTGTTTCCAGCACTTTTTCAGACCACCTGCAGCCCACACGGTGCCAGCTGTGCTCAGACCACACCTAAAGGCACTGCCCAGCCGGACTCAGCACTCTCACCTGGAAGAACTGCAGCTGCTTCTCCGCACTCCAGAAGAAGGGGTGCATAAGGACCACGGGGGCCGAGGGGCGCTTCTGGGGCTCGCCACTGATCATTGACACAATCAGCTCTCTTGCAACGACCTTGTCTTGAACGCAAAACAGGAGAGCGCGCTAAGCGAGGCCGCAGGGAGGACGGGGCACGCCGCACAGCCTGGCACGGGACGGCTGCTGCAGGCACCGGTCTCCGGGCAGCCTCACCGTGCGCCTCCTCCTGCAGGCAGGGCAGCTGGTAAGCGCCCGCCAGGATGTTGGCCTGTCGCCGCAAGCTGTCCCCGAACGGGTGCTGCCCTCCCGACACCACGTAGTAGAAGACGCAGCCGGCTGAGAAGATGTCCACAGCACACGTCTGCAAGACACAGGCGGGGAGATGGGACCCTCGCGGCAGAGGGTGAGGAAAGCTTTACACCCCCCGCTTTTCCACTCTTCTACGTGAACGCCCGGTCGTTAGCTACAGCTTTAGCCAGGCAGCAACACCGAGACACCGCGGCACCGCTGGTAAGTGCAAGGCGCACGGGCTCCTGCCTGCCAAGCTTTCCAGGGCAGGGACGGTCTCTCCCTAGGCCAGCGATGCCCCCCAGCACCTCGGGTCCTCATCAGGGAAGAGGTTTTCAGGGACACTGACACAAGCCAGGACTCCACAGCCAGATGAACACGGGAGAGCTGCTGCTGCCTTAAACGTCTGTGCAAGCTGATCCTAGCACGAGGTTACGTGAAGCGCGTTGCCAACAGCAGCCCGTGCCCTGCCAGGCCCATCAGCAACCAGCTCCCAGCAGAAACAGGATCGATCCCCGGGGCACGCAGATGTCACCACCACCACGCGCCCCACGCTTCCAAGCACCAGAGCCAAGTGTCGGAGGGCCGCGATGGGGCTCCGGCCTCGCCAGGCCCCGGGCTCTGCCTCTCCACGGCGAAGGGGAGGACAGCAGGAGGCGGCTGCTGCCCGGGTGGTGCGCACTGCTGCTGCACTGGGGCTGGCTTTCGCTCTCAGAGCTCCGGTCTGAATTGTGCATTTCAGCGGCACACCGCAAGGCTGCTGCAAGCAAGGAGGACGCTGCAAAGAAAGGCTCAAGGAGCACGCTAAGCAGGACGGAGGCGCCCACGGCTCACTGACGGGGTTCTCCTTCGGGGCCTCCTGCAGCACCTCGGGCGCAATCCACCCCTCGGTGCCGGGGATGCCGGAGCGCAGGCTGAAGCTGTGCCGCCCCCCCTGGAGCTTCTTGCACAGGCCGAAGTCAGAGATGACGGCTCGGATCTGCCCGTGGGTGTTCGGGACAGAGATGAGGATGTTACAGGGCTTCAGGTCACGATGAACTGCAAGAGACAGTTCACAGCGTTACCTGCAGGCGTGGCCCCGTGCCGCAGGGCTGATGCCGGAGGTGCTGCTGGGATGAGCAGGGCTGCAGCACATCTCCTGCATGCCCAGCCACTCCCAACAGCGACCGGTCCGAATGCTGCAGCGCCGCGGGCTTGGCTGGGGACAGGACACAGAGCCCACGCACGTGCACCGACGCAAGGGACGCTGCCCTCTTACCGATGTTGAGGGAGTGCAGGTGTGCCAGGCCTGACATGGTCTGGTGCAGGACAGACACCGGGTCCAGGCTGCGCCGATTGAAGCTGGGGCTCTCCACGTACTGGGAACAGGGAGACAGAAAGATGTGCACTGGGGCCTGAGGGACCGGACAAACAAGGCAAGGCTGGGCAGGAGAAACTTCTCGCTAGGCTGACGGAGGTGGAAGGAGATGAGTGTTCAGATGTACGAGCCCTTTTGGAGGCCATCCCGTGCCTGAGGCCTGCCATCTCCAGGCTGACCAGCCGGCAGCTGCAGCCCATGGCCCTCACTGCGCCCCCCCCCCAGGGAGGGCTCCCAGCCAGAGCTGCCGGCTGCACGCCGTGCTCGCCACGCGCAGCCCCGGCTCCTGCAGCACCTCGCTAGCGGGGTGGGTGGAACTGGGAGCCTGCCCCTGGGGACCAGCTGCGCGGCGGGGACGGGGCAGGCAGGGCCGGTGGGCAGCCACCGGGCAGCAGCCGCGAGGTGCGAGGTGCAGGCTCACCTCCTGCAGCGTGGCAGAGCAGAGCTCGATGGCGATGTAGTGGAACTGCTTGTCCCTCTCGGTGCAGAAGTAGCGCACGACGTGGGGGTGCTCGTCCGACTCGCGGAGCAGCTGCACCTCCCGGTCCACCAGGTGGAAACACTCGGGCAGGAGGCGCTTCACGGCCACGTTCCGGCCATCGAAGTGTCCCCTGCGTGCAGATGTCCGGTGATGGCAGCGCCCAGCACCAGGCAGAGCAGAGCCCAGCGCTGCAGAGGCACGGCCCAGACGGGCTCTGGGCGATGCCAGACCCGTCCCTCAGCACCCTCAGCACGGGAGCGCTGCCCGGAGCCACAAGCAGGCAGAAACCTCTGCAGCGAGCAGGGCACCAGGGGTTCAGGTGAACGTTTTTGTAGGAAAACAACGTCCCTCGCTTTTTACTGTGGTTGGCCCTGGGGAAGGCGCTGCAGGCAGACCCACGGGAACTCCCCTGCACACCAGACCCACCAAGGGAGCGGGCTGCCCGCGGCGGGCAGGGCCCAGCCTGCTCCCGACAGCGCGGGGCGGCGGAGGGGCAGGGGCAGGCAGGGCGGTGTGCCAGCACGGCCAGCTGCCCCCGCTGCCCCCGCTACCGAAGGCCACGAGCCCAGCTCCCCAGGTCGGTTTGATAAGGGCTGGGTAAGGGGAAGGTGGCAACCCCCTCACAAAAACCTCTGCACTGCGCGGATGCCAGGCGGGGAAGGCGCCTGCCGCAGAGCTGCGCTGGTGGCTCCCAGGCAGAAGTGGAGGGAGGCCTGCGCGGGCGTCCCAGGTGCCACCCACCTGAAGACAAAGGTTCCTCCAGCTCCGTGGCCCAGCACATCCTTGGGGTTAAAAGAAATTTTCCCAACTACGATCACATCTGGTTCCACATCTGCAAAGAGAGGCATCCTTCAACCTTTAAGCGTTAGTCCTATATGAAGGACATCCATTTCTTTAACCACCTGCTTGTCTCTTGGTCCCTACAACTCCCAAACCTCCTCTGCAGCCCACCCCTATCCAACACCAGCGCTGGCATCTCCACGCCCTCAGCTGCGGTTGGAGCCATCCCATCTGCAGGGCCCCTCTGCTCCTGCTTTGGATGACACCGCCTGCCCAGCCTCTTCTCAGCCTCCACGAGCCTCGAAGCCGTGGATTTGTTTTTCTGAGAGGTTCCACGTTGTGGAGGAGGAGACGTGGACATTCCCACAAGGGGCTGCTGGCCCGCAGGACAGAGCACCCCTCGCTGCCTTCCCGCTGCCACCAGCACGCACCTCCAGCAGCCGTCAGCGCAGCTGGCTCCAGGCCGACCACCCCGTTGGCTGGGTCCTTCAGGTGGGCAGCGGGGCCCGAGCTCTGTGAGAGCCGAGACGTGCTTCCCTGGCCCCCCTCTGGCTCCCCGGGCTCCCCAGAGACACCCTCGCCAGAGACCCGGGGCGGGAGCAGCATCTCCTGCTGCTGCTGCTGCAGGAGCTGAATTTGCTTCTCCAGCTGCTGCTGCTGCGCCTCGTGCTGCCTCTGCAGCTTCTGGAGCACAAAGAACAAACGGCCTCAGCTGCTGGTAGCCCTGCGGAGCCCAGGGCACCGGCACTGCTCCGGCACAAGCAGTTTCCAGCCCCGCAGCAGGCAGGCAGGTGCGGGGGTCAGGAGCCCACGCACCGTGAGGAGCAGCAGCAGGATGCCCCCACCCAGCAGGGCGCTGCCAAGGCCGGCCAGCACCACGTCCCAGCTGCCGGACTCTGGGTACACCTCCACCTGCTCCCTGCTGGCATCGGATGGAAGCTGCCCGTCGCTGCTCCGCACAGCCGGCTCCTCCACGCTGCTCGGGGCCAGGAACTGCAACACAGGGGGGGAGCACCGGGGCTATATGGCAGGGACCTCCAGGCACTCAGGCTTCGGGCTCCCTCCCCTCCCAGCCGACCCCCGAAGCTGGGTGGCGCACAGGACCCTCCCGGCGCCGTCCCCACGCCGGCACGCATCGCACCGCCCTGGATGGCCCTGACCCTTCTGCGGCCCCGCACAGCCCGGGGCTCCCCCGTGCAGAGCAGCGACCCAGCGGGGCCCCGCCGCTCACGTTGTCAAACACGGTCCTGGCCGGGGAGCTCCGGGGAATGATGGTTTCTGTCGTCCTCCTCAGGTTCTCCGGGAAAGCTCTGAGCATCGTGGTGTGGACCACAGGAGGCAGCTCGTGGTGCCCTGGGGCGAGAGGAAAGCAGAGATAGCCACCACCCGGCCTCTGGGCACAGCCTCAGCCCACTCATCCGCGTGGCGTGGGCTCGCCAGGCAGCTGTGGCGTCCAGGGGAAGGGCAGCAGGAAAAGCCGCGGCTACGGCCTGCTGGCTCCGGCCCAGAGATGGGACCTGGAGCAGCAGCAGCCAGCGGAGAAAGGCACGTGGCGAGATCCCCTGCCCTCTCACGCTGCACTTGGCCTGGGCCGCTCTGAGACATTGGCTTCATTCCCAAACACACCGCCACAGCGGGGCCTCTCCTGCCACCTCGCTGCAAGTGCGGCCATGGAGCAAGCCAGCTGATCAGCACCGGTGTGCACGGCCCCGCCGGCAGCACCACAGCCAGCGGCACGGGAAGCGTCAGGGCCCCTGCACACCCCGATGGGGAGGGGTAGGGCTGTGACCCCAGGCAGAGCCATCACGGTCCCTGGGGATGAACCGCAGCCGTGCTGCTGCCACGCCACGGAGCGCCCTCACGCCATCCCCTGGGGCCCGCCGCGGGTCCGCACCTATCAGGAGCCACTGGTTGCGCATGGAGGTGATGCTGCCCTGCGGGTACTTGACGTCGGTGCTGGGAGTGATCTCGCACTCTCCTGACTCTCTCATGGTCACGTCGTCTGTGGTGGGGCCATCGATCCTGGCCAGCGTGATGCCCTGCGGCTGAAGGACGGAGCAGTGGGGACGTGCCACGTGCCAGGGCTCCCCCGGCACAGGGAGCCCCGCGGGGCAGCGAGGACACTCACCACCAGCGCCACGCTGTCGTGGACCAGCGAGGTCAAGGCGTAGAAGCTGGCCGCGTACTTCCCCACGTAGAGCGCAGGCCTGCAACGCGGGGAAAGCGTCAGCCCCCGAGCGTGAGAGGTGTGACCCCACCAGTTGCCAGAGCCAGGGCCCACCGGCGTCCCCAGTGCCGCCCTCGGGCTGTGACACCAGTGGGTGCTCTGCCTCAGAACGAAGCCGCCCCCGCCCAGAGCCTCCCCAGCAGGGCCCTGCAGCCGCAGCCCCCTCCCCGCAGCCCCCCGGTCACGTACAGCAGCTGGGTCTTGGTGGCCGTGAAGTCCTTCACGGTCTGGTAGCTCCCCCTGATGAGGTGGATGTCCTGCGAGTGGAAGGTCAGGTAGCGCAGCGTCTCCATGGCCAGGTTGAGGTGGGGGACGCGGCGGAGGCTGTCTTGGTGCCACAGGTAGATGCCGACCACGGGCGAGCCGTAGTTGTGCGCCCACAGGACCTCCCCGCTCTCCTTGTCCAGCGTCACCACCAGCCCGTCCCCGCTGGAGGCGAAGTGTGACATTTCTAGCCAGAGACAGACGGAGGAGGCGCTGCAGCGGCTGCCGGGCAGAAGCGCTCCAGGGAGACCCCGCGCGTCCTGCGGCAACCCAGGGTGTGCTCCAAGGGACACGGGTGACTGTCCCCGGGCCAAGGAGGGCTGGCCGCGCCAGAGGGGCGCGTGCCACTTGGCACAGAGCCGTGGCCCCGTCTCTGCCACGCACGCGAGCGCTGGCACGGCACAGCTGACCCTGCAGCCGCTTTCCCCAGTGACCAGCAGGGCCTGGTGCCGCAGGTGCCCGGCCAGGGGCGAGCAGCGACTCACTGTAGGGGTAGGACTCCTCGCAGAGCGGCGCCGAGTAGTCGGAGTAGGTGGCGTTCCAGCGCAGCTCCCGCGACTTGGTGTCGTACATGGTGATGACGTACTCTGCGGCGAGAGCAGGGCCGCAGGGTCACAGCGCGCCGCGGGGACGGCGCCTCAGGAGGGGGCAGCGGGAGGAAACACCGAGCGCCCCGCTGCCTGGGGCGGCACAGAGCCAGCCCGGCCCCGGCACGTCGGGATTGCCGAGCCTAACAGCGGGGCATGCTGCTGGGGAAGCCCAACCTCTCCGCCCCCTGCCATTTCCAGCAGGGCCTGCCGCTGGCAGCAGGGGTCACGCAGCCCCCCCTGGGCAGCCCGTGTCCCCACGGGGCGGGCAGACAGCCCAGCACCCTCCTCCTGGGAGGACAGATAAACGGCGAGGAAGACTGGCTTACGGGTACGGCCGATGTAGAGCAGGGGACTGGAGGGGCACAGCCCGTCCGAGGCCTCCGTCGAGAGAGTGGTCTGCTTCTCCCCTGACTTGGGGTCCACAACGAACCAGGTGTCCTGCTTCTTCCCTGCGAACGAAAGCACATTCTGCCATAAGCCTCCAGAGCCCCGCGCTCCTCTCCTTCCCTGCAGCCGCTCCGCCGGGCCTCCTCCCCACCTCGCCCCGTCCACGGACACGTTTCCACCAGGTCCCCACTCAGCCTCTCCCCCTCTGCACCCAGCCCCTGGGTGCGTGTGCTCGTGCTTCGGGTCAGCGCCTGCCCGCGTCCCGGACAGACCCCCCGCACCCCGGGCAGACCCCCCAGCAGCGACCAGTCCCTGCCCCAGGGCTCTCGTACCTGTGTAGAGCACGCCGTCCGAGCTGCGGCACGGCGAGGACTGCACCAGCTCTGGGATGGTGAACGGGAGCTTCTGCAACACAGACACCGAGTGGCAGCGGTGCCAGCGCAACGTCCGCGTGGGCTCAACCCCCTGCCTCCAGGGGACGTGCTGCCGGGGGGGTCCCCCCATCGCACCTGCCTCCACGGCCCACCCCTGAGCTGGACGGAGCGGCGGGGAAGGAAACGGAGCAAGCTGTGCTGGCCCCACACCGCTAGGCTGACACCGCCAAGGTGACGAGGGCAAGCAGGAGCCACCGGACGCCCCGAGCCTGCCCTGCCCAGCCCCGTGAAAGCAGAGAGGGGCGTGGGATGCAGGCAGCCCCCCGCCGCGCTACTGACCATCAGGCCTTCTTTGTTCTTCCCTCCCAGGATGTACAGGCTGCCGTCGTTGGGGTCTGGAAGAAATGCCGGTCTGAAGAGAGGAGAGTGAAAGGTGAGCTGTGCCCCACTGCTGGGCACATGCCAACGGCTAAATAGGGGACGCAATGAAGAAACCCCTTCTGCAGCGTGCTGCAGGGTGACTCATATCAGCGCTTAACCTTCCCCGGAAACCTCTCGCTCTGGGTCTGGTGCGGGACGTACCGGTCTGCCTCAGCACCGCACCTCGTACATGCGCTCTGCAACTGCCGGCCGTGCTGCCCTGCTGCCCTGCCCGCCTCAGGAGCTCTGTGCCCTCCATTCCCCCTGCAGCTTCACAAGGACTTAGGGATTTTCCTCAATTTCCCTCCTACGCTTTGGTGCGTGGTGGCACGGAGAGCTTCTGGGCTGCTTGTTGCAAGGCTACCCGCTCGGCAGCAGGGAGCAGCTGTCCCTTGTCACACATGAGGTGCTAGCAAAAGGGTAGGTTTAAGACAATGCTACAGCACAGCCTAGAAGTTTAATTTCTCTAAGGGTCTGGGTTCTTGCTGTGAATCTGTTGGGTCACCAGGGCAGCCTTGCTAGTCAGCACCTCCGGATGCCTCCTGCACAGGCTGTAAGGCCCACAGATAACAACTTGCACTGCAAAGGGCGCCCCGTCCACGTGAGAGCAATACTCACTCTGCAACATAAACCGGCACCTGCAGAATGGGATCTGAAAAAGAGAGCGAAACGTGTACGTCAGCAGCCTGTCCCCGGGCCAGGGGCAGCGTGGCAGTGTTTACCGCGCGCAGCCATGCGCTGGCACGCTCGCTGCAGCCCGATTTGCATTTCAGGCCCAGAATAGCCCCAGCCAGCAGCAGGGACCTGGCCCGCAGCAAACGCTCCCCCCTGCCAGCAGCCGTGCCTGGCTGGAGCCGTACCCGGCAGCTCTCCCGGCTCCGCAGAGGCCCCGGTGGAGGCGCACCGCCAGCCCCCGCTCGCAGCCAGCCGGGCACCCGGGCTGCGAGCAGCCCCCGCTGGGCCCATCCTCACCGTCCTTCAGGGTCCACTTGATGTCACCTGTGCTCTTGCTCACGGCGTGGAGGTTTCCATCGAGCGTGGATATGAAGAGCAGCGTTTCTGGGACAGTCACAGCGCTGCTTTTGAGGCACTACGGACAGAAAGGGGGCCCTCAGAGTGCTGCGGGCCTGGGGACAAGCCCAGGGCCGTGCCACTGAACTGCTCCCGCTGCTCGCCACTGCAGCACCCGGCTGCAGGGAAAGAGCCCAAAGGTCCCTCCTGGTCCCAAGTGAGGCGAGACTTGCCAGGAGAAGGGTTTATTCCCTTGCACTGCAATCCCATCATGATTTACAGCCAAGCTTTCAAGGCAGATTCGTACAAGAACCCAAGTACACCAGGCTCTCACATTTATTTCTTGAACAGGTACTTCCCAGCCTCTGCTCCTGGACAGAGGCTGTACAAAGAGGCAACAACAACACGAGGAAAGCCAGGCTTCTCCCCAGGAGGCTCGCATTTTGTCCACAGACACCATAACCCAGCTGGAAAAGTTTCAAGAAATTCCGCAAACCAAACAAATCCGAAAAGCACAGTTAGGGAGAGCTTTTGTGCCAGGTTTCTCAACAAACCAGGGTATTAAACCTGCTTATTCCTTCAGCCTCGGCGACACGGGACACCGGAGGGACCACGCCTGCTAACCGCTGTCCAGAGGTGCTGCGTTTTACCAGCCGGTGGCAAGAAGCGCGGGCAGTGCCACCGGCTGTGCTCGCAGGCAGCTGCACGGCCGCGCCACGCGCCGTGGGTGCTGCGGGTGCCGGCCGGTGCTCGGTGCCGGCCGGGAAGCCCCGGGGCAGGGCGGCTCTGCCCCCCGCTCCCCTGGGGCGCTGCGTTCGCGGGGATGGGTGCGGAGAGGCTGCGCCCAGCCGTGGCTCCCGCTGCCTCCCTCAAGGTGACACGAGCAGCCCCGCCGCCCGCTCCTTCCAGAAACAAACTGGCCGGGTGACTTTTCATGCCAGAAGCACAAGGAACACCAGCCCAGGCCTTCAAAGCCGCACGACGATGAGAGAGCGACTGCAAACCTGCTCTGGAAAGGGGAGCTGCCACTCCCACGTGCGGTGCCCACGTCGCAAACGCCAGCTCACCCGCGGTGCTCACACAGCAGCCTCGCCCCGTCAGCAAACAGGAGAGCAGCAGGCAAACAGCACGGGCAGAGAAACGGCCGCCGGGAAGGGCCAGCGCAGCGCCCGGGCTCCGCACCGCCAGCGGCTGAGGTGGGGGGGCAGGGCTCACCCCGCGGGCCCCTGACGGATTTGGGTTGCTCTGTACGCGGCCATGGGGGAATGGATGGAGCACGCCACTGCCTCGGCTGCTCCCAAGGGCCCGCAGCTGATGCGCGCCCCATGGCCCTGCACATTTCCCCCCTGCCTCATGCCTGCTGCTCATCGCATCCTCGAACACGGAGCGGGCACAGGGCTCGGCCCGAGGACCTGGACAGGTGAAGGAGCAGGAACCGGCACAGCCCGCGCCAGGCGGCTCTGCTACACGCGAGCACGTGCCCGTCCAGAGGAGGAACTGGCGACAACAGAGCAGCCACGGCACAGCTGGGCCGAGAGGTGCGCTCTCCTGGAGTCCCTGGCTGCCGGAATTCCTGCGGCAGCGGCACAAGCAGCAGCCGAGGGGCATCGCGCCGCCTGCCCCGCAGCTGCACCTGCTGCTCCGAGCACACTTCACAGCCACTCCCCTGCCATCAGCCCGCTCCTGTTATTTGCCCTTCTTCCTGCTTGATCTGTAGGTGGGTTCAGAGCCAGCGTGCCAGCTCCCGCTCTGCCCAGAGGACGCGGGGGGCAGGTGGCGGAGCGCAGCTGTTTCCTGCCGCTTTTCTCCAGCACGGCGCAGGCTCGCCACGTAGGCTCGCCCCGGCCTCGAGGGATGGCGAACGGCTGGCGCGGCCGAGACCCGCCAGCGGACATCCTCCAGTGAGGGTGCATCAGACTGTAGCCCAATACCTAGTGCTGAATTCGTGGTGTGGCCACCTGCACGGGGACCAGAACCGAGACCGCCAGCCCCCGGGGCAGGGCCCTGCAGCCGGCACAGCTGCAGCAGCCTCCGCTCTTCCCCCCTGCTTCGCAGTTTCTCCCATCTCTCCTTTTTTTGGCGGCAGGGCACCCAACCGAAGGCCCTGCTGCCCAGCCCCGCTCCCGCTGCCCACCCCAGCAGCCGCTGCCTTTTCCCTCCTCCTGGGGGGACCCAAACTCAGCCCCCGGCGCCGGCTGCCAGCAGCGGTCCCGCCCAGGAGCGCGGCCGCTGGGGCCCTGGGGCCGTCCCCTGCCCCGTCTGCCCTCACGCCCGAGGAGCGGCGGGGCCGCGCTGCCCGAACCGCTCCGGGCCCCGCTCCGCCGCCTCGCAACGCCACCGGCCACGGGCGCTGCCAGCAGGACGCGGCCGGGCAGCCCCGAGGGGACGGGCCGGGGGCTCTCCGGGAGGGGACCCCGAGGGGACGGGCCGGGGGCTCTCCCGGAGGGGACCCCGAGGGGACGGGCCGGGGGCTCTCCGGGAGGGGACCCCGAGGGGACGGGCCGGGGGCTCTCCGGGAGGGGACGGGCCGGGGGCTCTCCCGGAGGGGACCCCGCGGCGACGAGCAGGGGACGACGACCCCGCGGTGGGCGCCGCGCGCGGCCCCGTCACCCGGGGCGAGCCGTGCGGGTCCGCCCCGCTGCGAGCGGCGGCAGCGGGCGCCCACCGGGGCAGGGGGAGGCACCGCAGCCCCTTCCCCGCCGCCCGGCTCAACGGCAGCGAGCGAGGGCGGCGGGGCCCTGCCGCGCCCGCCCGGCTGCCGCGGGCACCCCCGGGGGGCGGCGCAGCCCGGCGGGGGTCCGCGCACCGGCGGGGTCCCGGCTCCCCGCGGACCCCCGGCGCCCCCCCGGCCCCGCCACCCGCGCTCCCCCCCCCCGGGGCCGTCCCGCAGCCGTACCTGGCGCGGCGCGGCGCGGAGCAGCAGCAGCAGCAGCAGCGCGGCGGGGCCGCCCATGGCCGGGGCACGCCGGTGGCGCGGGGCCGGGCCGAGCTCAGCGCCGCGCCCCGGAGCCAGCGCGGCCGGGCGGGACCAGGATGCGGCTTCCTCCCCGCCGCCCCCCCGGCCCGGCACGGCCCGGGGAAGTCCTGCCCCGGGGGGGCTGCAGGAGGCGGCCGGGCCCCGCCCGGGAGCTGCCGCGGCGCTCCTTAAGGGGCTCGTCCCAGGGCAGGAGGGGGGCGCTGCCCCCGGCCCCCCGCTGCTGCCGCTCCGCAGGCGGGCACGCCGGGGCACCCGAGCCAGAACCAGGACCCCGTGGAGCCGGCTGGGGGCGTTACCGCCTCCTGTGGGCTCTGCTGCCGCAACAGCAGGACTGAACCGGGGCATCCCCTTACCGGTATTAAGGGAGGGGAGGAAAAACTCCCGAAAGCCGTAGCAGACACGGAACAGCACACGTTAAGCGTTCAAAAGTCGAGTCCGTTTTAAGCCCTAATAATGGGCCGGGCTTCTCTCGAGGATCTGTTTTTGGTGGGCTGCCTGTATGTGAAGGGAGAGCTGAGCCCGCTCAGCACGGCAAGGGCACGCTACAACACAAAACAAGAGCGAACCCGGTTTGCAAACAGGGACCCGAAGCAGCGTTGTCCTGTAACTCGGAGCCTTTTTGCATGAAGCGATGGATGGCAGCAATAAACACACATCACCATCCCGGGAGAGAGGCGCCAATAACGTCAGAATTAACAACGAGCCCTGATTCCTGGGGATTTCTGTGTACGTCCTTCTATACAGAAACAAAGTGCAAACTCACAGTTGTTCATACTGTAAGAAGTCGGTTAGCACGTACAGAATGCTGAAACACTCAAACACAGAAAGAATTAATTATCAAACTTTAATTCATAAGACTAATATTACAGAATAAAACAAATAGGATAACCAGTCAAGGTTACACTTAAAAAATCCAGCAGTGCAAATCTAAGACTAAATAGTTGTCATCTCCCCCTCCCCAGAAATAGGCAATAGATTATTTAAAAATACCATAAAACATGGCACTTACATATTTCATTTAAAATAAATCTGCAGTGGACAAAAACATCTAAGACCTTCTTTCCTTGAAAACAGACAGACAGAAAGAAAAGAATGAATTGCTTAGAACATGGATAAGACATAGTGAACTTCCATGAGCCACAGAAAGCAAATCCTTGGCTAGAAGGTAAAATGGCCATCTGGTTCATACAACACTTGCCACAGCTCTCCTGGTCCCTTTCTTCCTTCTCCCCAGTGACTAGGACATTAACTGGCAAAACAAGATGCTAACCACCTGATTCTAATAGGTGGCAAAAGGTCAGAGTACAAAACTTAAAATGGAAACAGTTCCATTGGAAAATAAAGTTACAAAGGAAAAAGAGTAAACAAAAGAAGGAAAATGCTGAAAACAAACCTTGCTCCGCTGAGTTGGCACAGCAAGAACCGGAGCGCAGAGCACGGAGCCTGGGCTCTGCTGAGAGCGTGCCTGGGCCCTGCGGCTGCACCACCGGCACCCGAAGGGAGCACGGAACAGACCACTGCCAAAGCAGGGCACCCGCACGGTGTCACTGCAAGTGAACTGGTTGTCTTTGGACCTTAAAGTACGAAGCAATGGGTACAAACAGCGTCAAGTATAAAATTTAACAGGCTGTGTGCGTGTGTTGCCAGCTATAATGTATTGCATGCTAACAGTTCGCCTAGCTCTTTTAATTCGGATCACCCTTTCTTTTTCATGATCATCCTTACTTTAGTTACACGTTTCTCATCAAACCGTGTACTGATGGACATTAACGATTTACTTTAATCTTAAGCTTGATATGAAAAACCTGCAAGTAATACAAGATTTTCACGCAAGATGCAGTCTATGTTCAAACCCACACAAGGTTTAATGATACCCTTTTGTATTCCTAATTGAATACTAACGCAGGAGCTGCTCACACAGAGTGCAGAAACTGGTGGCAGAAGGAATACCAAACTCTCGACAAGGAGAGGAACAAGAGACCCGCAGCAGGGGGCACGGGGAAGTGGAAGAATGGCACGGAGGTGCAGTGTCTCAGCTCGCCATGGGCAAAGGGCTCCGAGCAGCTCCGTAACCGCAGCGGTCTCCTCGCGGGCAGTTACTGCTCCTGCACGCCGCTGGTGAGCGGAGTGACGACGGATCGCCTGGGCATCGGCTGCCACCTCGGCGTGGGGACACCGCCTGCGGCCTGCTGGAACCCGCATCTGCACGCCGGGTGCTCTGATCACCGATCAGCAAACCCAGAGAACAGCGGGTTGATGCTGGAAGGAACAGTACCCCAAAAACAGTGCTCACGGGGAGTTACGTCTATATCCAACAGGGATCTGATCTCCGCAGAAAGGCATTACATCGTTATTTATGTGAAATAATTCAACTTTTGCATAGGAATCACCACAGATGTTACTATAAACTTCCTATGGAAGAGTACACGTTGGCTCTCAAAACATCTTCATCAGCCAACTTAAAATTCTGACTGCATTTGCACTTTACTCACAATATTTGTGTCTTACCGAGGACTAACCACCACATCCTTCCACAGAACCATTTCTTATGGCAAGTCTGCTCTGGAGAGCATCACAGTTACCAGAGAGTAAAATCCAAAATCAAGAGAGAGGCTAGGGAATGGCTCCCTAGTTGGACGAGCTGTGACACAGTGCAACTAAAGATATTAAATGTTTTCTTAGATGTTAATGATCACTAATACCAAGAATCACCTTGGAAAAACAGGTATATACCAGAAGATACCAAGTTCCATGTTCCAAAAGAGAAAGGATTTTAAAAGCGATGCTGCTAAGTTCAATAGGAAAATTCATGTCAAAGAACTCCCCAGAAACCTACTAAATTAAGCCAACGAACACCAGTTAAAGCGTTTCAGATAAGTATCACTTTCCTGTATTTTAATTCAAACTTTGCACATAGAACAAAAAAACAAAAGAAAAAAGAAAGTTCAATTTTTCAAATCAAATTCAACTAGAAAAGAAGTACCTAAACAGGACCATGTTAGATCATCTTAGTTTATAATATTTTCTTCACATTTAAAGCTGCTTTGTAACCACCGGTTTTTATATTCCGTTTCTTTTGAGATGATCTGTTGTACCTGGCACAGGATGCAGAGCACTCAGGAGGGGATGCTAACTCCTGCAGCGCTCTGCGTGCCCAGGTGCCCTTCTCGCCTCGACAGCGCTCCGGGCGGGTACGCGCCCTCCCGCGGCACCAGCAGCACTGTACTCACCCGAGTTAGTGCATCGGACACGGAAGCCACGGCAGCTCTGGGGAAGAGTTGGAACTAAGATACATGTCCTCTCAGGGAGCAAGCCAACGGAAGAACAGGAAAGGAAAATGGAGTATGAATGGATGTACAGACAGGTCCGAGCAAGTCAAGTAGCAAGTGGAAGCTGATAATCACAGAACCAACGACACAGGCAAGTGCAAAGGTGAAGCCAAGTGACAGAAAGAAACAGTGTCACTGATTATCCTTATATACCATATACATACAACATAGGATGCGGTACTGTAGTGCATACACTTCCCACCGGGTACTGAAATGTAAATTTAAGCCTTAACACCAGGATTGGCAATTAGAAAATAGTAAGAGTGATAGCTGCATTTAAGTTGTAGTTACACCTCCAATTAACTGACGCCAGCCCCTCTGTCTGCATTCACTCGCTCCGAGCGCTCGGAAGGGGTTGTTCTGGGGAGCTGACAGCACGCCTGCAGGGATCGCTCCCGTCTCCGTGCGTTTACGTCAAGACACACTGCTGTTGGCTTGTATACAGAAAGGAAATACCTCAAGCTACAAGAGTAACGAGCACATCACTAGTTTATATGTAGGATATGAAACACCTTAAAAGTCGTATTGCATGGATGTTCTAACTGAAAGTACAAAACAAAAGCTGCTCATGTTGCCATCAAGAGTCTACAGGTAAACACGCAACCGTAACACACACCATAAAATGAACGCTTTTCTGAGTCTCTCAAAGAAAAAAAATAAATACTCGTTTGGGAATTTGCACCTGCTGAGTTTCAACTGGGCTATTTCAAGGAAAGTGAAAAAAGGACGTGGAATATATTAAGCTCAACTATTGGTAAAAGGATATTTCTAAGTGAGTTTCACAAAATGTTGAGCTACTTGTATTTTTATTAATATCAAGCCCACAGTGTTACAAAAAAAAAGTGATCTGTTAGATGCAGGTTTAACACACAGCAAGACTGATTCAGTCTGACTGCACGATACAATCTGTTACGGTTGTGCACCTTTTCAGGACTGAAAGGTCCATTCAGAAAACCTGAGATAAATGGCACGTTAATTGCTGAGATGACACAGAACATCACAAACCAAAGGCAAGGAGCAGTATTTCAGACAGACCTAGATGCAAGAACTTACTGTAAACTTGAGCAAAAGAAAAGCTGAAAGGTAATTTAAATTTCAAAAATTAGTTGCTAGATAGATATCCCTCATTTGGTAAGATTCACTGAATATGATACTTTTAAACTTTCAAATGCAGGTCACAAAAGACTACTGCGGTTATTTAGAATGGGAAACGGCATCGGAGCTTCTCTCTCCCGCCTCTGCCCTCCTCCCAACAAAAAACAAGACAGGAAGGTCTCTTTGGTTCGCCTCCTTTGCGAGATTCGTGCTACTCCTTCAGCACACTCACACCAGACAGCGTCAGGTAGCGCACTCTGGAGTTTTTGTTTGTTTTTTCCTGCCGGACAGGTAAGTGTCATACCGACAGCTGCAAAACGGCTCCGGACTGCAACACGCACAGTCAAGAGAATGCTCCTAAAATGTAGCACCCCAGGCAGGAGGTAAAAAAGGAGCAGAGAGGTATGCACGGGAGAGGAAAACAACTGAAGTGGCATGAAATGGGACGGTAAGCAGCACTGGGTCACGGTGATAATAAAATACCCACAGTGGTATTCACCTGCTCCAGACATGCCACACAGAGTACCAACCCAGGGCTGAGAGAGAGGGAGAGAGAGCACACGGCATCTTTGGGTTTAAGGAAACAAAATCAGAGGTTTGCTACCAAAGATTCAAACCTGAAATAAAAGGGCCAGCAGAATATGGCTTACTAAACATCAATTTTGCATACTGTTTAAAGTTTATTATTTAAAAACCGTTTCTGAAATTCTCAGTCACAACCAAGTAACTAAATTAAGTTTAATGCTTGTAACTGAAAGATTATGAAAATATCTGTTTTTGTTCAAACCATGTAAAAAATCCTCGATAATACACTGTAATATTTACTTTTTTAAACTAAATTGGAAGATCAACTCTCAGCAGATTTAAGTGTATTACACACGGTATTTTGTGAATTAAGATTTATTGATTTCCACTGTATTTGCTTTAAATATGGTTGAAGCTGACTGCAGAAAAGGGATGGTGAAATTTAAGTTAAAAGTAAACTAATGGTGAAAGAACATCACCTCTGGCTTCCATCAATGCCTCGTTTATCATATTTTATTAATAAAGTTCCAGGACTATCACATCCAGGGATGTTGGAGGCCTCTCCCAGCAGTGTCCTTAGCTTTGTGTCATTTTCCTGTGCCAGAGGTGAGCGTGCTTTCAAAAATACTGCCACTTTCCCAGCACCGTGTCTTTGATTGCATCAACATATTGAGTTGGTACCCAATAGACCCAGTAGTAAGATGCTTCTGTTGGGCCCAGCTGAAATGCCTGCAAAGTTAAAAATGACAACGTTTACATACGGAAAACAGAACAGCTTATACCAGACAGACTGCACGTACGTCTTACCCCTACAAAAACCAAACGAGTCTGCTATACCTACGGCCTCTTTCAAGGGTGTTGTATGCACTACACATATTTGGTATGCAATTAAAGGAAACATTCCTCTGAGAAACAGCTGCAAAGAACCAATTAAATGATGAGCTCTTTCCTTTATCACAGCTGCAACAAACTCTCTTGGCCAGTTTCAAGAACACGAGGAACTCATGGACAGAATCTAATGCATCCCCGAAGATAAGTCTCTAAAGAAATTATGCTCAGAGTTAGGAAGCCAAACAGAAACTAAGACAACGAACATGATTTAATAAATGAAATCTCAGAATTTTAATTTGTCTATCTAAATAGACAGAATGTCTTATTCTCTTACTTATGTACGTAGGAATAGCAGAGGAGCATTACGGCATGCCGATAACCTCTACCCTTGTTTTAGAATGATTGTTGTATTATTTTTGGAAGAGGACATTTTCTTATATTGGTGATCAAAAAACAAATATCTGAGAGAAGACTAGATCAGCTCCCTCCTGCAGACAATGGTTATAAGGTACAGCATTTCCCCTTTCTTCCCCTAAAGAAAGGAAGCAGACTTATACAAGGAAATTACATCAACTTTAGAAGTTAGTTACTGCAATTCCTGTAGAGTACATTAAGCAAAACCTCGAAAGAAACAGCCAGTAGAATTAGCACTGCTCTTCTTAAGTGCGTTACTTTTCTATAACCAATACCAGTTTTTCAGAAAATTAAGCGTGAAAAAATATTACAGAATCAAATCACTTTCTTTTTTAAACCACCAGCAAGGCCTGTTATTTATATAAATAGAACAGAAACCAGAAATTAAACTGGATACAGGAAAATATCGCTAACATTAAGAAATCATGCGTTATAGCATGAGTATTTTTACACTGCTGTAACAGTCACGAGATGGAGGATGTTAAATGGCACTACCACTCGTGTGAGATCAGCCCAGAGTTCCACAGAGTAGCAGATATCCAGCACGCCGCCCAAAATATTTACATTCTGACAGCAGACAATGTTGACATTGTGACATTCCACAACACACGAGGCTGGTATTGCTATCAGTCCCAGACTTGCTCTAGTTTGAAAGCCTTCCTCCTGCACATTTGCACGAAGTAACTCGGATGATATTATTAAAGTAGAGACATTACTTACCATCATGTGATAATCTTCGTGTCCTTCAATAGGTTCACTCACCACATTTTTAATGGACCCCATGGGTAACTTTTCTGTTCTCTCTACATTAAAATTGATCAAAGTATTATTTCTGGTATATGAGGAAGATGTATGTCATGCTAACGTCAAATACCACCTCCGTTATTTCCAAAAGCTCCTCGGGTGTCAGCAGGCTTTCCCACTAGGGTGATCTTTGGGTATCTGCTGCTGAGAGGAACGTCTTCCACATTATCCATACAGCCCCCAGCTGGTGCGCGAGTAATGTAAAGGAATCCCAAACTGGACCGCACAGTTCCTCACCTTTTGATGTCTGCATCACAGCAAGTACTTCAGTGTACCTGATTTGGGCCTTAAATTCAGTGAGGAAATTTCATGTTTCTCCCTAAGGAACTCCACTCTGACCACAGTGAAAGCTGGTCCAGGTGTAAGAATATTCAGGACTGTCAAGGGTTATACTACGCTCTGCAGAAATGACAAGGCTGAAAGAAGCTGAGGCAAGAGAGGCTGGCCAACCCTTTGAAGTCTAGTTCTGGTTTTAACCCGAGGCAGTGCTCAACTCTTACTATAAGAGCGCAGGCAAGGAAACATTCATGTGTAAGTAGGGAAAGAAAAAAAAAGGGAAACTGAAAGAAAAAAGATGACTGCAATTACGTGATAGACTTAGGAAAGCCAGCCAGAAGCAACCAACAAGACTGACAAGGTGATCGTTCAGAGATTTTCTGTCTGTTACGTCCCCACTTCTTTCTGAAGACCTAACTCCAAGAAGCTTCCTTTCAGTTCCAGCTTTCTGTGTCAGCCTAAAATTACCTTCTTGCACATAAGACAGAGAAAACCATACACTGAACAAAGAATTCCCTGGATCTACATAATTAATTCTTGTGAACCAGAAAAAAAGCACTTACTTAAAAAGGTAAACGGGGAGATAAACATACTCAGTCTGGGCTCTAAAGACAAATATTCTCTATCTCAGTGCTGTAACTAAGCTGACTGTAAACTATCGCTGTGAGACTTGCAACTCCTTCAGGAGTGAAATCCTACTTTGCACTCATTTACCATCCTGCAATTGAATGACTTCTCGCAACACCTCAGCAACAGACAAATCCATGCTACCAACGACTATATGAGAAGTATACAGAGCAACTGAGAAACACGTATCCTTATCAGCCCTCAGGCTACAAAAATGTACAGTGTGATGTGGGAAGCAACGGGAGGCTGCATACGGGACAAATCAGTTTCAGTTTTCCAAGACTGCCAAGTTAAAAAAAAAAAAAAAAAAGAGCCACAACAACAAAAACTGTGTTAACAGCTACTTGTATTTATTCTAGCCCTTATGCGCTGGCATCTACCGTGAATTTCTCAGAGCAGGAAGTTTTCCTTTCACCAACAGCCAGCAATTATAACCAGTCCCTAAAGGAAGTAAGCTGCTGCTAATTTGGGGAAGTAGGGAAACAGGTTATATTAAAGACAGAGGACTATAAGAAAAATCAAATTTCAAAGCTTAAGAAACACTAATCTAGAACGTTTCAGAAATACTGAATTTAAACTGGTCTAGAAGGTGAGGGAAAAGGATTAATTACCTAAATACTACTCACTTATTTAGAACACGTTATCAGTAAGAAAAAAAAAAATCTGCCCAAGCTATAGAGGAAAAAATACAGCGGCTCTGTCACTTAGCCTGAGAGATCTCGCTGCAATTCGTACCAATGGAGATTTTAAAGACAGGAAACCTTCAAGTTCACAATCAAGTCTGTCCTACATAGGAAAGGTCAAAAACTTTCGAGATTTCTGCTTACTTTGGAAATAACGTAGCAGCTGGAGGTGCCATCCAAAGCTAATATTACCGTCCAATTAGGTTATTTTACTGGGACAGTGAGCAAGCACTTCTATTCTTCTTGCTCATCAATATAACCTTGCCCCATCCTGGTCAAACTAAAGGCTTCCTTTGGAGGCAGGGGGATTATCTGAGACGTCCTCAGCAATGCACGTTATCACCACAGCACTTTCAGCTCCTCCTGGCACCACTCAAGACGGTAAACTGATTCCTCTGCACAGCAACACATGCCATAGTTTCTGCAGTTGTACGTCGCTGAAACAAGACACCCAACTGATTTTGGTTGGAAGGACAAATAACGACAGAGATGCCAGCACTCCTACTCTTATTCCCAGCTCTACGATTCTCTTTTGAGCCTCAGCCAAGTCATTGAGCCGCTATGTGATGCTGGCATCGAACCAATGTTTATGAAGTACTTTCGAGATACGTTAGAAATGCCAAATATTGTAATTTATATTTGGACCTATGAATAGCGGATTGGAACGTAAGTCTACTGGCACAACCGAACTCATGTTTTTCAAGAACAGAAATAAAATATCAGCCAATATTCGATAACACGAGAGAATGACATCTGAGAAGCAGCAGCAAAATTTAGTTCTGAGGTAATAAAATAACAATATTATTCCCCGAACACAATTTAATCGCATCAGAAACGTTCTAGCTCACACAATTCACTTATACACCAAACATCAATAATTCATCTCAGAATTTTAGAGTCGCTCACCTTTTGTACCAATCCATAGCTGGTCTTGCTCAAGTTTGAAGGTCAATCTTACTTTCCCCCCTGATTTGTTGTACATGCCAGATAACGGCACTGTTGGCAGGCGCTCCTGCAAAAAAAGCAACACAGTAAGTCGCGGTGAAACGCTCAGAGGAGAAGACGTCCTTTTAGCTTTTTAAGCATAAGGATGATCTGTTTTCTCAGTTTTCTACTACGACAAAAAAGGAGAGGTAGAGCCATCAAAGAAAGGTCTCAAACCACAGAAAAACCCCTCACTTTTCTAACTGCGACAATGTCTCACGTACTCATTTACTTACCTGAACACCTTTAACAGAAGGCATCACATCATCTGGTTTTCCTTTATCCAATACTTTTCTGTGTTGCTACAATGTAAAAGCAGAAATTAGAATTTACAGGAACACGACAGAATTGTTCACGTTACTTCTAATGCACCCTGAACTGACCATAACCCAACAGCGCCAGGAGACAGTTAAAAACTATTCAGTCGCTTATCACACAGGAAACAGTTAATTTTCAAAGTTAACGAGCACTTCCTAGGAGAGTCTAAACAAATTACATAGATGAATAAAATCCCAATATAACGCAAAGGGTAACGTCCTTTGTGGGATACACATATACATTATATATATATATATAAAACCCCACGCCTCACTTTAGCATCATACATGCTGAACCACATCGTTGGCATTTAGCAAGACAGTTTTAACAGTCAAGTGTTATGTTCAGTGAATGGCAGAAAACCCTTTACATCTGACAGTGCAACATACCGCAACACAGCAGCAAACCAGGCCAGATTAGAGCAGTAGTAACTAAGAAAAACATGCTCACAGCTCGTAAGTTGCTGAGTACCTTTAAACAATGATGGGACTTACAGTGAACGTGAACTATGATAAATTACAGAAAAACAAAAGCACGTCTCATAAAGGTTGCAGATCAACGGTGCGCATTTTAATTTTTATTTAAATTTATTTTGAGAGAGGTTGGTGATACCTTGAGCTGAAAATCCTTTATCAGCCCACCACGCTGCAACACAGCCCCAAAAGAAGCCTGACTGCACTGCGCTTCGCTTCCTACTAAGAGGCAATGCTTCAAGACGCGAGAGGAAAATCGAACAACCACATTCCCTGCGGCGCTCGGACAGCTGAGGGAACCGCTCTCTTGGCGTCCATTTAAAGGCAGTTTTTAGAAATCAAGTTCTTGAGTGTCAACCAAAGTTAGTTAGTTTTTAGATACAATTAATCTTGGCTGTGCTTGAGCTAACAACCGCGAAACGTTTCCCTTATTTAACGTTTCCTGCCCGAAACGCTGGGCTGTGCCTGGCAGCAGCACAAGGGGGGCCCTCAGCCCCCGGCTGCGCTGTGCCGGGCGTTTCCCTGCTGTGAGACCCTCTCCGCGCGGAGCTCGTCTCGTCTCCCTCGCCTGTGCCAGCCAAAGCCCCTGCCCTGCTCCGAGGGCCCCAAGGCGGCCGCAGAGCCCCGCAGGAGAACCGCCCGAGCCCTGTGGCTCTGCCCCCCCCGGGATTAGGGAGACGCCAGCAACCTTTTGCCTGCAGAGCGGCTCCTTCTTGTTCTCCTCAGCCTTCACCTCCTGCTGGGCGGCCTCTTTGGGCGTGTTCACCGCCAGCACGTCGTTGATGGTGGAGCCCACCACCATGATCTTGGCTCCGTTCGTCACCTTGATCTCTCGCAGCGTCTTCTCCTCGGGCAGCAGCCCCTTGAACATCACCTTCTGCATGGCGGGCGGGAGGCCTGCGGGCGAGGCGGGGCGGGGCGGGGGTTACCGGGGGCCCGGCCGCGGCGCGGGGCGCGGGGCCGCCCCCACCGACCTGTGAGCGAGTGGATCTCCTGCTTCAGGTCGGCGCCGGTGCCGTCCAGGCGGAACTTGACGTCGTACTTGTTCTTGTTCCAGATCACCTTCAGCTCCACCAGCTCCTCGCCGCCCTCCGCGGCGCCGCCGTTGCTGACGGAGGCCGGGGGGTGCCGGCGCCCCTCGCCCTGCGGAGAGCGGCCCGCGGCCGGAGAGCCGCCCTCCCCGCCGCAGCCCGCGGCCTCCGCCTCCATGCCCGGCGCCTCGGCACCTGCGGGGAGCGCACGGGAAGGGACGGGAACGGACGGGAAGGGAAAGGAAGGGGCGGCTCGGCTCGGCTCGGCACGGCACGGCGCGGCGCGGCGCGGCTCGGCTCGGCACGGCGCGGCACCGACACCGGGCGCGACCGCGACCACGACCGCGGCCGCGGCCGCGGCCGCGGCCCCGGCCCCGGCCCCGGCCCCGGCCCCCCCGCCCCGGTCGCCCGGCAGCCCCCGGCCCCCCCGTCCCGCCCGGGCCGCCCGCTCCTACCTGGGGCGGCGGCGGCCATGATGATTGTGTACAATCTGCCGCGGGGCGCGCCGGGAAGCGCCCGCCGCCGAGCGCCGTGGGCCGCGCCGGCACCCGTAGCACGGCCCCGCCCCGCCCCGCCCCGCAGCCACCTCCCCGGCCCGGCCCGGCTCGAACCTGGCGCGCCCCGGCGCTAGGACCCCGCGCGGCGACAAGGGGGCGCCGGTGCCTTTACGGGGAGCCCCGCCCCCGGTGCCGGCGGCCGCGGTGATTGGCCGGGCGCTGCGGACGGAAGGGGCGCGGCCGGATGGAGCCGGCGCTGAGGGCGGAAGTGGTGCGGTGATTAGCTGGAAACAGAGGGCGGAAGTGCCGTGAAAGGTGGTGTCGACACTGAGGGCGGAAGCGCTCCGTGATTGGCTAGGAACCGAGGGCGGAAGTGGCGCCGTAATTGGCCGGGAGGTGCGGGCGGAAGTGGCGTGCAGTGCGTGCCGTCCCTGAGGGCGGAAGAGGCCCCGTGATTGGCTGGGAACAGAGGGCGGAAGTAGCGTCAGGGAGTGCCGTCGCTGAGGGCGGAAACACGCCGTGATTGGCTAGAATTCGAGGGCGGAAGTGGCGTCAGAGAGTGCCGTCGCTGAGGGCGGAAACACGCCGTGATTGGCTAGAATTCGAGGGCGGAAGTGGCGTCAGAGAGTGCCGTCGCTGAGGGCGGAAACACGCCGTGATTGGCTAGAATTCGTGGGCGGAAGTGGCGTCAGAGAGTGCCGTCGCTGAGGGCGGAAACACGCCGTGATTGGCTAGAATTCGAGGGCGGAAGTGGCGTCAGGGAGTGCCGTCGCTGAGGGCGGAAGCACGCCGTGATTGGCTAGAATTCGAGGGCGGAAGTGGCGTCAGGGAGTGCCGTCGCTGAGGGCGGAAGCACGCTGTGATTGGCTAGAATTCGAGGGCGGAAGTGGCGTCAGGGAGTGCCGTCGCTGAGGGCGGAAATACTCCGTGATTGGCTAGAATTCGAGGGCGGAAGTGGCGTCAGGGAGTGCCGTCGCTGAGGGCGGAAGCACGCCGTGATTGGCTAGAATTCGAGGGCGGAAGTGGCGTACAGGGTGTACTGTGCCTGAGGGCGGAAATACTCCGTGATTGGCTGGGAACCGAGGGCGGAAGTGGCGCGTGGGGCGAGCCGTCCGTGAGGGCGGAAGCGGCGCTGTGGCTGGCCGGGCGCTGCGGGCGGCATGGCGAGGGCGCTGCGGGCGCTGGGCAGCGCGGCCGGGCCGGGGCCGGGGCCGCGGGTGCGGTTCGGGCCCAGCCCCACAGGTACCGGCCGGGGCGGGGCGGGCGGGGCCGTTCTGAGGCCGTTCTGGGGGCGCCCCGGGGCCTCCCCTGGCCGTGCCGCCGCCGTGACCGCCCCGCGCCGTCCCCGCGGCAGGTCGGCTGCACCTGGGCGGGCTGCGCACGGCGCTGTACAACTTCCTCTTCGCCAGGCAGCGGCGGGGCGCCTTCGTGCTGCGCCTGGAGGACACCGACCGGCAGCGGGCCCTGCCCGGCGCCGCCGACGGCATCGAGGAGATGCTCGAGTGGGCAGGTAGCGGCGCGGCGGGGCGGGCGGGGCGCGGCACGGGGCCGGGACACGGCACGGGGCCGGGGCCTGGACACGGCACGGGGCGGGGACACGGCACGGGGCCGGGGCAGGGACGCGGCACGGGGCAGGGACGCGGCACGGGGCAGGGACACGGCACGGGGCCGGGGCAGGGACACGGCATGGGGCCGGGACACGGCCCAGCACAGGTCGGGGCCGGGACACGGCGCCCAGCGCGGCTCTGGCAGCGGCCGTGTGCCGGACGCCTCGTGCCGAGGGCAGCAGTCGGCGCTCGCAGCCCCCCCCTTGACAAACTATAAAACAAATAAACAGGTGAATTGTGCGTGCAGTGTTTGCCAAAAGGCGTCCGGAGGTGTCGATTTGCGTTCTGAGTCCTCTGCTCTTTTTTTCTCAAGTCTGAGAGCTAAAAGCGAGGGGAATTCTAGAGCAGGCAATTACGATAAACTTGCAGCCGGGTTCCACAGGTGTCTGCACAAACAGAAAGGTGAATTTTGAAGAACCCCGCTGTTCAATGCTAATTCTGGAGTGGGTGAAATAATTGGCCGAGATCTCAGCTGTATTTTCACAGCACCGGTGTCCGTTACTATAGGAAGCACCCTTTGTACGTCTGCCCCTGACTAATTTTTGCTCCAGGTCACCTCTTAGAGCTGCCCAGCTGTTCACTGGGTTGAGGTGTTTCTTCCTGCCCTGGGCTCCCCACGCAGCACCCCACGCCCTGATGTCTCTGCCCTTTCACGTCCTGCCGTGGGGATGTTTCAGGTATCGCCCCTGACGAAAGCCCTCGCCGCGGCGGTGCGTTCGGACCCTACCGGCAGTCGCAGAGACTCGACCTGTACAGGCAGGCCTGCGAGGTGCTCTTGGAGCGAGGCGCGGCGTACCGCTGCTTCTGCACCCCGCAGCGCCTGGAGCTGCTGAAGAAGGAGGCGCTGCGGAACCAGCAAACCCCGCGGTAGGCAGCCCTCTCCCCCGGGTCGCTGCCCCTGTGCTGCGCGCTCCCAGTCGCTTAGGGCAAGGTGTGATTGTTACCTCCGTGCCCTCAGAAGCTGAGGGGAGTGACGTCCAGAGATGAGAAGCTGACTGGACGTGTAGTGGGCAGACCGCAGCTGAAATTCACGAATTCGTTTAGATTCCAGCGAATGTAAGCGTGCTTGGGGTCGGTGTGCGTTAACCTGAGACCTGCGTTCTCCTTTCTCGAAGGTACGACAACCGCTGCCGGCACCTGACGCCCAGAGAAGTGGCTGAGAAGCTGTCGCAGGGCCTTGACTGGGTGGTCCGCTTCCGGCTGGAGAAGGGCGTGGAGCCCTTCCAGGACCTGGTCTACGGCTGGAGCAAGCACGAAGTGGCCGAGGTGGAAGGCGATCCGGTGATTCTCAAGGGGGACGGCTTCCCCACCTACCACCTGGCAAACGTGGTGGATGACCACTACATGGCCATCAGCCACGTTCTGCGAGGAACTGAGTGGCTTACTTCAACATCCAAGCACCTCCTTCTCTACAAAGCCTTTGGCTGGGATCCTCCCCAGTTTGGTCACCTCCCGCTGCTTCTGAACAAAGACGGTGCTAAGCTGTCGAAAAGGCAGGGGGACGTCTTTCTGGAGCGTTTTGCTCAGGACGGCTACTTGCCAGAGGCTCTGCTGGACATCGTCACCAGTTGTGGCTCTGGATTTGCAGGTAAGGGCAGCAGGCTTAGCACTCGCTGGGATACCCCGTGAGGCTGACTTTGGGCAAAGGGCTAGGTTTATTCCCATATTCAAGAACTTTGACGGTGTTTGAAAGGATCAGGAAATAGTAGTCAAGCAACCAGTCTGGAGGGGCTTCTGTGGCTGAAATGCTGCCGGGGCTTCTGCAGAGCTCCTGGGAAGGCCTTGGTGGCGGCCTGGGACGGTGGGAATATTTCTGTCCCTGGGCAGCCATTTAAGTGGAGCCTAAGGCTTAGTGACTTCCTACTGGGGACAGCCTTCTTCTCGAGGTGAAGAAACCTTCTGCAAACTCTTGGGAAAACTTCTGTTCTGTGGTTAACGATTGCAGTCAGGTAATACATCTTTCACACTTCTTGATTAACCTGAAAGACCGTGAGAGGTTGACTTAGTTACTCCTTTTGTTGCTCTTGCTGTGTGACTATTGCATTAACTCATGTTTCAGGAACTTTGCTTGGGAATGAAACCTTTACTGGGCAGCAAGGCCTCCTGGCCGGGTGTTATTGCTGCTGGGCTGAATGGTGCAAGGGGTGTTTCACTGAAGGGTGTAACAGAGCCAAGCAGAATGCCCCAGTTTCGAGTTCCTTCACAGAGTCTGCTTGTCCAAAGAGGGCAACTTCCAGTGCACGCCTGCCAGAAGTTCCCTCCTCGTATGTCGCTGCTTCCTATCAGCGCTGTGGAGGGCAGCCCTCCTCTGTCACTCCTTGGCTGTGTGCTGCACCGGCGCTGAGCCTGTGGTTTGGAAGGAAAAGCAGTGACTTTAGTTCTCTGCTGGAGAGCGAATGCATATCATAACCTCGTTGGGATATGTTGCAGAGAAGCAGATGGGGAGGACTTTGGAGGAGCTGATCTCGCAGTTTGAAATCGGCAGAATTACAACCCATTCCGCCTTACTGGATCTTGAGAAACTCCCGGAATTCAACAGGTACAAGCACCAGCGGTAACGTTAAATCTGAATCGTCTGTTGTAGGACGTCTGTCTGGGGTTTGATGTTGCTTTTCTAGCAGGTGCACAGTTCTAGTTGGTAAGTGTTGTGAGATTGAGATCATTAGCTTCGAACTAACCCAAAGCGGTCTAACTGCAGTTCTTTCCCTTGCCACAGGGTGCACCTCACTCGCCACATTGAGAATGAAGAGCTACGGCAGAAGCTAATCCGGGAGCTGCAGTCGCTGGTGGAGCGTGTCTATGGGGACCAAGAACTGGATAAAGAGGTTCTAGAAAAGGAGTACGTGGAGCAAGTCCTCCTGATGAGAAAAGTATGAAAAGTGGTAGCGTTGTGTTACTGCTTCGGGAAGCGTTGGAGCGTGGGACGCCGTGGTTTTGCGGGATTCCTGTGTGGAGACTCAGCTGAGTTCTGGGCGTTGCTGTGACCTGAGCTCTGCAGCCCGCAAACAGCAGGTGGCTGTCCCTGCCAGTTCGAGGGAAAAATCGCGTAGGCTGTGGAGAGGATGGAAGATGCCGCAGCTCTTCCCAGTGTCAGGAAAGAGGGTGAAGCCAGCAGTTTCCCAGTCTGCCCCTGGGATGCAGCTGTAGCATCTGGTGAATTCCTTGCAGAGAATAAAGTGTTCTTAAAAGGGCGAGCAAAGTCCCCGTCTGTTAGCACGAGGGTGGCTGTGGCAGCGGGGACTGGGCCGGCCATGTGACTTCCTACGTGTCTCAGGAGAGGCAGCGATGAGTGTGGCAAGCCACTTCCCAGGGCCGAACTCTGAGTCAGCTGCATGTGGCTGAGCAGGACTCGTAGAGCAGCCCCGCAGGCTGCTTTTGTGTCCTTGTTCACACCAGCTAGTTACGGCTGCGCAAAAACTAAGCAGCCGAAATGTCAGCAGTTCACGTTTCTTTCGAGCAGGTACAAAGCGCAAGGCAGCGGTGTGTTTGGACCCTCTTCAATTGCTTGTGAAGTCCAGAGAGCAGAAGTCACCCCCCTCCTCACCCCCTCACCTTAGCCCGCAGTCTTGACAGCTTTGCTTTCTTCCTCCAGGGTCACGTAAGCCTCCTGAAGAACCTGGTGTCGTGTGACTATGCTTACTTGTGGGTTAGGCCCTCAGTGTCCCGAGAGCAGCTCCAAACTGTTTCTGCAGAAGCAGACGACATAGGCAAACTAGTCTTAGGGTAAGTGTCTCTTTCCAGCTCTGTACACACCCACCTGCCTGCCCCAGAGCATTGCACCTGGCTGCTGTACTCCTGTTGGACACGCTCCTGGTTTCCATTTGTTCTGGTTTACTTCAGAATGTGCAGTCGCTAATGACCGGGGAGGAGTTCTGAGCGTCCTTAACCGAAAGGCTGCTCACCAGCAGGAACACTTACATTAATGCTCTTAAGCAAGAATTGTCGTGCCTAGATTTTGTAAAGCACCAAGCAGAGTGGAGTTTGTGTGCCCACACGGTGCTAAGGAAGAAAGCTCTGTCAGGGTTTTCCCATGCCCCAGATCTCCCGTGCTTCTGTCTGTTGTAGCATCTGACTGGAGAAGAGCAAGGCGCTTCTGGTCAATGTGTATTCGGATCACGTAACCAAACTCCTGGGTCTCTGGAATTAACCCAGTCCCTGCACAGTCAGAATCACTGTCACTTCTGAAAAGCTCATCCCAGGGGGGGATTTTCTGGCTTCCATTTCTTGGTCTCTAGCTGGCGGTTTGCAGTTCTGTGAGGGCAGGAGAGTAAACCCTGAACTGCTAGCATTGCCAGAAGATTTTGCAAAACCAGTCTGAGGCAGCTGGCAGTTCTCGAAGTCACTAGGTGCTTCTGGGTAGGAGTCCTGTGTGCCGTATGTCCCCAGATTGTAAGGGCATCTTCCTTCCTAAAGGCTTATGACGAGACAAACAGCTGTTTTAAGCATGGAGGAGTTGAACAAAGACCTCAGAAACCTTCAGAAGCAAACCAGAGAGACTAAGTACAGCAGCATGATGAAGCTCCTTCGCCTGGCTCTCAGTGGACAACAGGTAAAAAAAGAGTTCTGAGACTGGGACCTTCTCTTTTTGTGGCTGTGGTTTTTTTATTTTTTTTAAACAGCTATCTTCTCTCTGATACCAAGATACTGGTGTTTTGGCTGTACATCCTGCAAGAATTGACATCAGTTGCTGTTACGAGTGAAAGTACTGATGTGCAGTTCTGGAGGAAAGGCCGCTCTGAAAGTTTCAGAAAGGCAGAAATTGTTAAGGCATGAATGTGCTGGTCACAAATGTGAAGTTAGAGAAACTTCTGGACCAGCTGTCTTTTTGGTTCAGTTTGATCAGTCTTGGCAGTCAGTGTTTTAGTACTTTGGGAGGAAGAGAAAAATAAATCTTGCTTTGAGATTGCTCAGAAAACCCCTGCCCTTGGTGTACCAGCGATCTGATAGCTGGTCACGTTGTCGCTTCCTGCCCGACGACGCAGACACTTGTACTAAGGGTGAGTTTCCATTCGTACCGTGACTTCTTGTGCGTTGCAGCACGGACCGAGCGTGGCAGAGATGATGGTGACTCTGGGACCCAGAGAAGTGTGCGGAAGGATACGCAAAGCGCTGTCCGGCTGATACGAGACCAGTGACTGCGGGGGTTAACCCTGGAGTGCCGGTGGCGCGGGCAGCGCCTGTCCTTGTCTGAGACCCGTACCTCGTGCTGACGGCCCGACCGTCGGTGGTCGCGGGAGGGGGGCTTTGGGCCGTGCGTGAAGTTTGCGGGTCTGTGCGTCCCCGTGCCAAGTGAAAGCCAGCTCGTGGCGGAGCAGCTGGACGCAGCCGTAGGTCTGTCCTCGTGCTTTCCTCTCGCGGACGCGGCCCGGTTTTCCGGCTGGGGTAAAACAGCCACCGGCACTCACACCGGGACCGCGCACGGGAAGCGGGGCTGGCCCCGGTGCCCTGGGGAGCCTGGCGCCGGGGGGGGGGGGCGTGCGGGAGGGGCCGGGCCCGCCGCCGGAGCGGGGGGGACCTCCCGAGCCGTGCCGGGGGGCTGGGGCTGGGCCGGGGCTCCCCGCGCTGCCCCCGGGGCCGCCCCGCGGGGCCGTGCCCGGCCGCGCCGCTTCCTGCCCGCCCTGCGCCGGGGCGGGGCGCTGGGGGCCCATGGACGGCGCGGGGCGGCTGCAGCGGTGGCTCAGTGAGCGCGGCACCGGCACCGGCACCGGGGCGGGGGCGGGGGGCCGGGAGCGGGGACGGGGCGGCCTCGCCCCGAGCGGGGGCACCGGGGGAGGTGGGGAGGGGGCGGCGGGGCGGGGGGGGGGGGGGGGGGGGGGGACGGGGGGGAGACGGGGCGGGGGCCGGGGTCGCCGGGTGCCCGCGGGGGGGTCGCGGCAGCCGGGCGGCCCTGGCCGTGCCGGGGCCCCGCTCCTGCCTCCCCCGCTGCCCCCCGGGGCCGGCCGGGCGGGGCCGTGGCGCCCCGCGCGCTGAGCCCCGCTGTGTTCCCCGCGCAAGATGAAGCCACCGACCCGAGCGTCCCCGGGGAGAGGTGGGAGAGCATCCGGCGGTTCTGCGAGCAGGTGGAGGCGGACGCGGCCGGGTAAGGCGGCAGGGGGCTGCCCCCCTCGGCTCCCGGCGCGGGGCGGGACGCGCGCACCGCGGCCGGGGGAGCCCGGGGCCGGCCGGGCGCTGCCCGGGCCCCGCCTGGGCCCCGCCGCTCGAAGGGGCCCGGCCGGCGGCGGGTGGGCGGGCTGCGGCGAGGCGCTGCCCAGAGGCTGGCGGCGGGGCCGGGCTCCCCGTCCCCGCGCTCCCGGAGGCAGCGGCTCCTGCCTTCCGCGCCCCGGAGAGCCCGGCCGGTGCCTGCCGAGGGGCTTCGCGGGGGCGCCCCCCCCACCCCCCGCCCCGGCTCTCCCCGCGGACCCGGGAGATCCCTCCCGTGACTCCCCGCCTGCCCGCTGCCAGCCTGCGGTCTGTGAGGAGCAGGAGCCAGCTGGGCAGATGAGCGGTCACAGCTCGGCGGTCGCCCGTTCCCTGAGAGCGGGCGCCCCTACGCCCAGAGCCCGCAGCCCGGCCGCCGGCTCCCCCGGCAGCGAGCGTGCACACGCCAGCAGCCGGCCTCTGCGCTGGGCTGGGCGTCGAAGCTCCTGGCACCGAAGGACCAGTTCTTGAGGTGCTCGCCCAGCAAAGCACCCGGCCTGTCCCACGGGCTCGCTTCCGAGAGGACAGCCTCCGGCGGGGCTGTCGTACCGCGCGTTGGGGCACCACGGGCTGCTGACGTCTGCCCATCGCGCCCTGTGTGCGTGTAGGGACCCCAGGCCAGCCCTGTGCCGGGGAGAGGTGTCAGTGACGTGGCACGTCGTGCGTCTGGTGACTGCTACTCTCTGCAGGGCAGAATTAGCAGTATTTGCTTTTCTTGGGAGCCAGTGCGTTGGCTGACTTGCTTCTGTTGCTCCCCAGCCCATCGCTTGCACCGAGGCTGCTGGCACATAAAATACAATCGCCCCAAGAGGTGGAAGCTCTCCATGCTCTGACAGTAAGTGCTTTCACCCACGTGCAAGGAGAGGCAGTAGTTAGTTGGAAATGCAGTTTGTGGGGTAGAGACAGTGCAGCTGTCTGGTCTTCTTTTTCTCTTGGATGTCTCTCTTTTATGTGTGCTTTTTTACATTGCACAATGGATGTAGGACCCAGGGCATAGCGGAGGGAGTAATTTCTGTTGCTCCTTCCCATAGCGTTCTGCTGAGGTACTTAAGAGGTCTGCAGCTCTTGTTTGGGCTGTGGTCTTGCCATGGGGTCAGTGGGTCCAGAAGTTAGTGATGGGGAGAACAGAGCAGATGTAAGTGTGCTGCTTAGGAAGGCGGGATGAAGAAAAGAAACTTTTGATACTTCCATACTTCCATAGTATCTTGTGTGTGTGTGTGTGTGTGCATGCAGCGCCAGGAAGTTCATGGGTATTGTATCTTAACAGCAAGTTTTTTTAAAATTCCCCAAGGCTTTTGTGTTCAGTTTCTGTTTGGTACTGCTTTGTTTTCTGCAGGTGCTGGAGACGTGTGTGAATAACTGCGGTGAGAAATTTCACAATGAAATAGCAAAATTCAGGTTTCTGAATGAGCTGATTAAAGTGCTTTCCCCAAAGGTAGGTGGTTGTGGTTACGCTGCACATAGCAAATGGGAGACGTTATTTGTTTCACCATGGATATGAAAACTTAAAATTAATCTCTCAGAAAAGTAGAACAGAGTTTCTGTTCTGTGCTTTCAAGCACAAGGATTAGAAGTGAATTTTCCTGTAAAAGATACAATAATTTTAACCCTTCTTAGGGTTAGCAGGAAAAGGACACGGAGTACGAAGGAAATGTAGAAAGCATTTTGTTGCGCTCCCTGCGAAGCTGAGTGTGCACGAGGCGCTTTGTGTCTTGTACGTCACAGCTGTTAGTACAGTCTCACTGAGCACAGGGGTATTTTCTCTCTTCTGCATAAGCCAAGGACTCTTTCCATGAAAAGCTTTTTCCTTGTGGTCTCTCTTAGCTCTGCTGTGACAAGGTTTGGGCGAGCTTGGAATTGTTCCTGGGGCCTCAGCCTGTGGCCCTTTTGCATCTCAGTGACTTAGAGAGCTTTGGTCGGGGGGTGGCAGAGGACAGATACCAGGAGCCTCTCCCATGTTTTCTTGTGTTCTGTCCTCAAACTCTTGTGCTCAGCCTGCTGTCCTTGTTGCTTTTTCATGCCGAAGGTTACCCTGGGTTTGGGTCCTGTTCATGAGGCAGGTTCGGCCTAAAAAGGACAAGGGGGGGGACTGGGCTTCAGCAGCACTTGTGCCGTGCCTGCTCCACCATCGCGTGGTAGTTGTGCATTTGTGCAGCCCCCTTTGGGGTCCTGCTGGCAGTGTCCTGAAAGCTGGGCAGGGCGCTCCGAGCCCCGTCTGTGCCTGCCTGCCAGCTGGGGGCAGAGCTGAGGGTGAGGTTGGAAGGGATCCTCCGTAGCTAACGTGCAAGCAAAGTCCCTTCCAGCTGCTCTGCTTCTCTGGCTTGGAGTATGTTCATTGCTGCTCCCTGCTGTGGTGCACTTCTCTTCCCGAGTGTAATCTCTGCCTCCTGAGAAGAGAAGCAACGATCAGAAACGGGAACTTCAGTTTTAAAAGCCAAGTGAGGAGAGTTCAGAGGGAATGCACTGCGGTGCACTGGCCGTGGCTCTCATGATGAAAAGTAGAGATCTGTATTATCAGAGACTGCGTGATCTTCACACGTTGGTCTTTGCATCAAATAGCAGGCCTGAGACGTTCTTAAACACCCTTCTCAGCAGCCCAGTAATCGATTCCCTCTATTAGTGGCTACAGCACACATTTACCACTTGCAAGGGCTTCATGTTCCATTACATCAGTTCGACGGCAGGGATGTCTCACCAATTTCAGTGAAACGTTTAACAGAACAACAAGCACTCTTCTCTCAGTCACGGGTTTGGTAAAGGTATTTCAGTGAAACAATGAAGTTTAAAGAATATGTTACTTTGGAGAGGGAGTTTGCTGTTTTGACAAAAGAGTTGTTATATGAGTTTAAAACACCTTGTGTTTCGGAAGTTTGTGTGTGGTTTTTATCATTCTTCCTGATGGTTTTTGTAGTACTTTAAAGTGAGTGCTCATGGCAATAATAAGAGAAATCAGAGAAAATATCCAAATGCTGAAAAAAGATAACTTCCCTTTCTAGTTTTGTTCAGTTTTCATTTCTCCAGGTCTATTTGTATTGCAAACAGTTAAGGAAAGTATTTAAAGCTGAGCACAGAACTGTTTTCGCTGAAATTCAAAAAAGAAAAAAAATACTTTTGGTTTCAGATTCAGTAACTGCTCAGAGAAGCTTTGAGACGGTTTCATTTTGGTTGTCATATAATATTTATGTAATTACTGTACACATATTCCTTTTATTCACACCCACAGCCATGCACGCTATTCCATGTACTGCAGAATGCCGTTGACAGCACTGTGGAGGTGTTACAGGAATCCATTTGCGACTCGATCTTTGCACCCAAACAACTTGGGGCTAGACCCACATGTCCTGTTTGGCTCAAACTCTGTGGTTTTGATCTCTTTTTCTTATTTTACTTTTTTCTTTTCTTATTCCAAGTACTATGGAACCTGGTCTTCAGAAAAAGTCAAGTCAAGAGTCACAGAAGTAATATTCAGTTGGACAGTCTGGTTTCCTCAGGAAGTTAAAATCCGGGATGCTTATCAGATGCTGAAGAAACAAGGTTTACTTCTGTTATTGCAGCTTCCTTTTTAACTTTTGAAGTCATGTGGCTTTAGATCACACGTATCTGTCCCCTCTGCTTTTGTGACTCAGCTTTTTTGTAAAATGTTGTGTGTGAGGGAAGAGGGACAAGGGCCACGCTTACAAGGCTGTTGGGGTACTCACGGGTGCACGTGACTGTTTAAAGAGATTTACCAAAGAACAGCTTTGTTGAGTCAAAGATCAGTCTAGCCTTGTGGCCTCCGTTCACGCAGCGCTCGCGCCTATTGTGTGTGGAAGAGGTACGGGACAAATTCAGAGTGCTCTTTGCCCTGGAATACTCTCCTGGGATTATGAAGTGATGGTGTTCAGAGAGCTCCGAAGTCGGGGTTTGGATCCGTTCCTTACAGGGCACCGCTGTGTGCCGAAGGGCCAGCTGCTGCAGGTGCTGCCCAAGGGGCCACGGGCTCAGGGGCAGGCTGGGCACCGGCTGGGTAGAACAGGGAGGGGGCTGCGGGGGGCTGCTGGGGGCTGCAGGGCCGCCCAGGGGTGGCGCAGCATCTGCTCCGTGCGCCCACCACCTCCCTGCGGCGAGCGGAGGTGTCTGGCAGCCAGGGTGCCTCAGCTGGTGGTGCTGTGGCAGCAGGGCAGGGGCTGGGCGCCCGCCGATACACCCGTGTCGTATTTCCCACCCGGGAAGTCGTCTGCCCTTTGTTTTGTTTAATTCAAGGGAGAGAGGGAAGTCCTTCTGTCTGAGCTGTGTGCGAAGGCAACTCCTTGCTTCTCTGTCTCATTCTGCAAACTCGTGGGGATGGATGAAGGAGCTAGGCACAAAATGCAGCGTGCTATTGAGCATTGGTGTTTGAGCAGCTCAGGCATCATTTAACAAATATTGCTACCTGTTCCAGGGATTGTAAAAGAAGACCCCAAATTGCCAGAAGACAAAATTTTACCTCCTCCTTCTCCAAGACCCCAGAATTCTATTTTTGACACAGATGAAGAGAAATCCAAGGTAAACCTTAAGGCTTTCCTGCCCACTCCCCCTCTAAGTTTCAGTGTTGAGAAAACATGCTCGGTCCTATTTTGGCGGCTCCTGCTGTGTCACAGAATGTCACCGGGTATTGCTGATACCTCTTGCTGTACCTCGGCTAGAAGTAGAGAGTGAAAATTCTTTGAGACTTTGTCAGAAAACGTTGCGTGGTAAAAGTGAAACATTTTTACAGAAATAACTCAGTTCCTATTCACCTCTCCTGAGGGAAGGCTTCTCCAGGCCCTGCAGAGCCAGGGAGTTCCTATTCCCAAGCGCCCTGTGAATGAGCGCGCTCCTTTGCCGTGCCCAGGGCTTGGGTCATTTTCTCCCTTTTTCCCGTGCTCCTGGTAACAAATAATCAGCCTTTGGGCTGTTCCAGAAAGCGTTTGTTCTAATCTGTCTATGTTGAGCTGCTTTCTGTTGCATAAATAAATCCGTGTTTGCTGCAGGGGCTTGAGCTTATAGCTCCTGTTTCCTGAGCGAGTGCCTGAACCACGGGGCTGTTGAGGGCTTCTGCCCCGGCCCAGTACAAGCATTTTCTTTGTTGGCGGAGGGCTGGCAGAGATGGACCAACGCTGCAGTGTGAGCCTGTATTCAGGGCACTCTCAGAAGTCCCCATGGTTCAAGCACTTCCTCAGTTTCCTACTGCTCAGCTTTTACTTTCGGTGTGGAACTTCAGATCTGTTCCATGTTACAAGGGTCGGTGTTTGAAGTGTTGCAAACTAATAATCAGTGTGAGCAAGTGCTGGGGAACCGGAGGGCTGTTGTTACTCCGCTCTTAGACATGGAGAAAAGCGGGGGGTTAAGGAGCCCTGCCGCAAAGACAGAACGTGTCAGAGCCAGCTCTGTTTTTTCTCAGCCTGACCTGTAATTACCAGCTTTGCTTGTGCACTTTTGACTGCTGTTCCTCTGCCAGATTACAAGACATAACCCCACGTATTTCCAGGGCTATAGAGACAATTATGACAGTGGGTGTCTATGAATATCTGCTCTGTTGTGAGGTGTACCTGTAGCACAGTGCCCAGAGCATGTTACTGACTGCTGTCCAATGGTCTCCACTCAACAGCTGTTAGCAAGGCTTTTGAAGAGCAGCCACTCTGAAGACTTGCAGGCTGCCAACCGTCTGATCAAGAGCATGATTAAAGAGGTAGGTATTCGCGAGGGCTGGCAGTTGCTCTGGTCAGAAGCTGTTTGCGGCAGGAGAGGATGAGAAGGGACTCGACAATTCAGGTTTTGACAGTGGGCCCTCTGTATGTGACCTCCGTAATGTCTGCCGCCGTACTGGCGTTAGAGGCAGTACCAACAGGTGGTAATGGGAGCCTGGCCCAGAGTTCAGCTTCAGGTGAACCATTTACGTTACTCCAGAGGAGAGATGAGTTTTCAGTATTTGTTATTCTGAAGTTACAGTGCAAGATGTCTTATTTTGTTTCCCTAATGTACGCCAATAGCTAGGAAGAGGGAATATTTATTCCCAGGAGCATGTGTGGCAGGATGCTCTCTCTTTAGTGGCATCCTAGCAGTAGTTCTGCATTAGTGATAGGAGGTTTCCAAAAATAAACTCAGTTCCCAGGTGGAGAAGGCTACATCTGTACAGAACTGTCTCTTTCCTACAGGCATTGTGCGTGCGTGTGTGTGTCTGGTTTTCATTCTCCATCTGAAAGGGCACCCCGCTTCTCTGCACAAAGGGGAGATTCGGCCTGGCTTAAAAATATCTTTGCAGTCAATTTGAGAGTGTTTTCTTCTGTATGGCAGAAGCCACCAACTCCTAACAAATTTTGAAGGCTGTCTTGTGCCTGTGCTGAAATGAATCCCTTGTACACCAGCGCACCCTGGCCAGCCTGTCCTGAGGAGGGCAGGAGGTGTTCTGCCTCGTCTCTGGGCATGTAGGAGTGGCACAGCACCAGCGCTGGAGCTCTTCGTGGAGTTGTTACGCACACGGCTTTGTGCTGCCGTGTACCTTCAGTAATGTGTTAATAGGAAGCAGTCCCGCAACGGGAGTTATCCGGAGTGACCCAGACAAAAGCATGTGCGCTGTGTTTATTAGTTAAATCTTATCATCTATTTTTGTTTTATTTTTCATCAAAGGAACAAGAAAAGTCAGCCAAGGTGTCCAAAAGAGTGAATACAATCAGTGAGGTTTCCGAGAATGTTAAACAAATGGATGAATTGCTGGAAAATTACAAGAGACAAGAATTATCCAAATCGGACCATGAGACACTCCAGGTAGACGTTTCTTTTTACTGCATAAGAGGTTCTTTTGGCTGGCTATGCCTGGGAGGGCTCAGGACAACAGGTTTCAAAGGGCAGCGAGCTGCACTCAGTTTTTGCAAGGGAAAACGCGTTACCACAGCAGGAATAGCTTCCAGCGTACCTGATGAGCAATGTCCCTCTTGTCTGAGTAATGGAAATTGGAATGGAACTGGCTTTTGATGTGCCACTTTGAGTTTCTGTTCAGATTTATCTGCTCTTCTTGTGGTATGTTATGGGGAAATGGTTCTTCCTCTAATAGTGGGGTAACACATGGGAATTCCCTTTAGTCCAGCCATGGTTAGGTGGGTGTGAACAGGTCTGATCAGGGCAGCTTATAACTTTTGGTTTCTTCAGCTTCTGTGGTTTCTGTGATTCCCCTTTTTCTGCCTAGAGTTCACTAGTCTGCTTTATAAATTATTCACATAATCCTTCTTAAGTATTAGTGAATTAAGGAAACATTTGTTGTTACTAATAGGGCTGTCAGAATAGCTTTATGGTCTCCAAATACCTGAAACTCCACTAAGATGCCTACCATATTCTCAAATTAAAAAGAAAAAAAATAAAAGGCAAAAAAAAACTACAGACAACTGAACTTCTATAGGTAAGAACTTCTCCCGTGGCCCTGTGTGACAGCAGTGTTTGGAGTTAGCTTCTTTTGGGAGGACTGTGGCTATAAGGAGGTGGCAGAGACTACTTTCAGATTGGAAAAAAAAAATGGCTTTCACTGTGCCTTCCCACTTCCTAAAACACTGAAAAGAGAGCCATAAAGGTCTTTGCATTGTCTGATGGTATTTGCAGCTGATGGTCATAATACTTCCCTCTCACTCCTCTTACATCCATGGATGCTTTTTTATTTTAAATTGGAAGTTTTAACACTGCCTTACCTTACACCTGTGTGCATAGATGAGATGTGGCTGAGGAGGAGATGCTAGTAAGACCACTTGTTCCAGTGGCTGTACTTCCAGGTCGCTGTGAATTTTAAGAGTGCAGCAACATGCAGCATTGATATCCTTTGTCTGGACCTTGGGCAGGATATGCATCTTGCTGTTCTAGAGGTAGCATTGCTTACAGATGGTTGGATGGAGAGAAGTGTTGAGAGTGCACAGGGTCTCCCAAGCAATGGCATGAAACGTTTCCTTTCGTAGAACCTGTTTCAACGCTGTGAGAAGCTCAGGCCGCTGCTCTTTCGCCTTGCCAGTGAGACAGTTGATGACGATGATGCTCTAGGTAAGAGCCAACACTGTCTTTGGAACTCATTGCATTTAAATTCATCTAACTTGCTTTCCTAAGTGATGTATTCCTTTCCTCAGAGGAGAAATGTTTAGGTACTTGTGAGCCAAGTTTTTTTACTTGGACTTTTAAACCATGTCCATGAGAAGTGGCATAAGAATTCTCTTATTTCTCTCCAAGGAATCTGTTACTTTTCACTTGGAGCCCAAAGTTAAATGATGAATCCAGTTTCTTCCATCAAAGGTAGTTTTCAGAATTTGTGGAGTTCTACTGTTCTGAGGATTGAAAGCTTTCGAGGGCTTTTCTCTAGAGAGATGGTAGTTTTCCATATCTATATCAAAGGGGAGAATGCTTTTTGAATTTTGTAAATAATAGAAAGAGGAGGGTTATATGAGCAGAATCTTTGAATTCCACAGCTGTGAAATTTAGCCCTTCCCAGAGTATTGCATTTCATAGTCTTATCTATTTGTCTTGAAAACATGACTGAAATGATGCCTCGCTGGAAATGCAGACAACTTAAACAGCAAAGAGCTAATCTGTGCCTTGAACATTTTATTCAGACCCAGGAGTGCCAGGGTTCTTCAGCTGTAGAGTGTTGTATAATAGACTCACGTACACCCGTAACGCTTGCAGATGATGACAAAGTGCATAAGAGATGCAGGGACTGTAAAGTACTTTGGAGATCAGTGGTCTCGATAAATTACAGAGAAGACTGAAATCAGTGAATGTGTGTGCAAAATGCTGCGCTTCAGAAAACAGAATGAAAAACGTGCAAAATGGGGACGCTGGGTGGAGAGCAGTGCAGAAGAAAAGGATCTGAAGGCAATAGCTCATCGCGTTGAGTGCAAGTCTTCCCCTGCTTCTCTTTGTTTCCCAGCCGAGATACTGCAGGCCAACGACAAGCTCACACAGGCGCTGGGACGGTGCAGGCAGGTTGTAGCCAACCATGAAGATGATGATGGAGGAGGTTCGGTCCCCGGCTTCTCTGATGCACCAGGTAAAGCGGATCCTGCAGTGTTCCGTGACAGCTCTGCTTCCTGCTTTTTGTGTATGAATGGAGCTTGGAAGGGGAAGCGCTTCTCGGAGAACAGATGTGGAGAAAATCCTGTAACACGGGAAAACTGCTATGTAGTGATCATTTTCTTTTATATTTGGTTGACTGAAAATGTTCCTGGAGTTCTTCACCTGAGTCCTTTAGTATTTGCTTGTAGCCAGGCGTACACTGTTCCTTTAGGAGGCTTCTCTTTAACTCTTTCTGCTTTTTCCAAAGCATGTCGGCCAGCCCCAAGACGTATGAAGAGCTATACGTTGATTGACTTCTCTGAACTGGAGGCGACCTGCCAGTCTCCTACGGACCAATTTTCAGACATAACCACTGCCTCCCGACACAGCAGCACCACCTCCAGTTGTCTGCTGGAGGAGGAGTTAATAGGTTTGTATGCACAGTTCAGTACTGTTGTCCTTGTTACTAGAGTTCATGGTACTTAACAAATGTAGAAGAACTTTGACTTTAGTGTTGGTCCTAACAGAATGTAGACCCTTTTAGCTAGGGAAAGTTTTCAGGAATATAGTTTCTTTAATGGTGTTAAACTGTAGTTAAACTGCTGTTAGACAAAAAAGGAAGAACGTATGGAAAACAATTGCTTCCTGTAATCGATCTGTGCTTTGGCATCTTTCTTAGGACTCAGCAACTCTCCTGTTTTACAGAAACCACCACCTGACTTTGGAGTGGCAGAGGTTAGTGATCCTCAGGTACTTTAGTCTGTAAAATACAAAGGACAAAACTCAGGTAGCATTTTTGATCTCCTAGCTTTCTCTGGCAGCCTTTTTTTTTTAAGTCCCTCTGTTCTGAATGGAAATTGGAATCTTCCTGCTCTGTAATGAGTTATAAATTGCAGTTTGCAACAAGATTACTCACATATATTTCTACCTTAAGTAGTATTATAAACCAGAAGTACCTTTTTTTCAGACTGGTGTACGCAATGGATATAGTGAAATTGTAAGTGCTGTTGAAACACTGGAACTGAAGGAGAGCTGGGAAGACAGGTCTTCATTGAAGAATGAATTTCAGGGCCTGGCTGATCAGTTCTCTCCACCTCCCAGGACCAAGACATTATCCTTGTAAGCAAGCCCTGTGCAGTCCAGTCTGACTTTGGAGATGAGGAATATTGTTTTACAGCAGTGAGGGTTGGGAAAACCTTTTAACTACATCTGGTTAATGATGGCAAGCTATCCATCCATGCATCAGCTCTTAAGCAGCAGTCGTGCACCTGTTTATTCTAATTCCGCACTATGACTTTCAAAGCGTCAGAAATGTGGTAGAACAAATCCTATGGCTTAATAACAAGGTATTCTTGAGCTAAAGGAACAAAAACCTTACAGACAGGTCTCCTTTAATAATCTGTGACTCAGAAAATACTTTCCCCAGCTTTTTTCAGGCTCTGAGAAGATTGTTTCCTGGCATTCATTAGAAACCTAACAGTTTATGAACCAAATTAATCTCCGCAGGTCTTCAGAGTAGGTGACCATTATGATGAGCTTATCCAGTCTGTCAGAACATAGGCCAAGCAATTTTACTGGAGATTCCTAGCCGTCTGCATTGTCTTTGAGCTAGAACTTACTTTAATCTCACTGACTAGAGCCCCAGAGAGCCTGCACAGGCCACCAGAGCCCTGGAACAAAGTTTCATGACAGTAACAGAAACCAAAGTCTGCCTTAATGAACACCGAAACAGCAGCTTCTTCTATACAAAATAGAGGCAATTTTCAAGCTTTTTTAGAACTCGGAGAGAGTAAGCTCGTACTTTATTTATACATAAAAGGGATGAGGGATTGGGAACGCAAAAATGGACACAGCAGAAAATGGTATATACCATGTAGTCTTCCCAGTTAATAAAAGCTTTCTACATGCTTTTCTTTCCAGGGATTTGTCACCAATGAAATTGCCCTTTCCAGATCTTCCAAATAGCTCAATGGCAGATCCTTCATTCTCCAGCCTAGGCTACGAGCAGAAGCCTGCTGCCTCTTTGCATCCAGCTTCCAATGATGTTTCTCTAGCAAACCTTTTTGTCCCTTTAATTTCAATTACACCGAGTAAGTGCAATAATTTCTGTGCCCCGGCTCTGCTTAATAGAGCTCTTATTGTGATTCTTGCACGGGAACAAGAAAGCCAAAGTATCTTCATGTTGTGAGGGCCAGCTGGAGAAAAATAGAGTATTCTGTGAAGGACTTAGTGTATCTGAGAATTTGAGCAAGTTCTAGGAGTTATTCCGTGGAAATGTCCTTGTCCTCCCTCGTCAGTAGTCAGGAGTTTCCTGTCGTGGCTAATCTTACTGTGCTTCTAAACTTTTTGGCCCTAGCATCTTTAATCAAACTTCAAGCAGTTCTTTTCCAGAGGCTTACGAGATATCTGTGCATGGGAGTTATCCCACTTCCTAAGGCAGAGCTGTTCTTCCCACCTGCACTTTTTGATTTAACACTGTCTGAAAGCACTTCATGGAGCGAGTGTTACCCAGGGTACGTGGCACCCCAGCGTCTCATTATAGGGCATGTCCTGTTAGAGGAGGACTGCAGAGTCTTGGCCATTGTTATTTTTGAAGAATACAGGAGCAAAGACATACTGACTCAGTTGTCTTCTGACTTCACTCTCAAGCTCGGGATTTGTCTGGTTTTGGAAAGGCTGGATGGTGATAGGTGTGGATTTACCCCAGCAATAAGGGGCTAAGTTCTGTACGTGTTGAAGTTATATTTTTGCTTTTCCCAACTTCCCTCTTGGATTCGTACCTGATCTCTCTAACTGACTGTAAACAACGGAGCTACTAGTTGTCCTGTACCTAATTCAGACATTCAGATTCCTTTCTGTGTCCTGGAGGTGAAATGTAAATCATGGCCAAACGCTGTACGCTGCTTGGCCTGAGAGTTTGCTAGAGGAAGTACAAGTTTGTACGAGTGTCTCCTTTTGCTGTTCCTTATCCTGTCTTCACTGTTCTGCCCTCAGAAGGGAGGGGCAATCTATGCTTTGTTTCTTATTTCGCTTTTGTCTCCGGCAGGCGATATCTGTCCCCTTACGGTGTATGACAGGAACGGTTTCAAGGCTATGCTCCACTTCTCCAGAGACCCAGCTCCTGGCCGACCAGATGTGCTGGTGATGGTTCTCTCCATGCTGAGCACATCGGCTCAGCCAATTAAGGACATAGTGTTCCAGGCTGCAGTCCCAAAGGTAAGGAGCCAGTGATGAATAAAAGGGAGTGTGACTACTCAGAAATGTCCTGAGAAGGAGGTTTGGCATTTTGTGCTTAGAATTTGTCTCGTATATTGGAAATTGCACAGCTCGTTTTCTCTGAACTGTAAACCAGTTGTATGGTGGTGCCTGTGGCCCAGGTGCCTGTTTCAGTGTGGATCCTTAGCCTTCAGAGAAAGAAATGGGGCTCCAGACACTCTGCTTTAGCCTCCTGGTAAGGCACCTATTCTGTCCGTATGCACAGCAAAGAATTGTCTGTTTAAGAATATCTGCCTTTAGAGGCAGGCTGTGGATAGGCGTGCATTTCATTAAATGACAAAATCTGTCTGACATCTTTAACTAGCTCTGTGGCTTGGTAATACTCCCAGCTCTTTTTCAGCGTGGACCAAAAGGCATTCATTTTGTTTTGTCTTTCAGGCTATGAAAATAAAGTTGCAACCAGCATCCGGATCTGAGCTTCCAGCCTTCAGCCCTCTTCTTCCCCCAGCAGTGGTGTCCCAGGTCCTGCTGCTTGCCAATCCACACAAAGTACGTGGCAGTGATTCTCTTGGCAGGTCACTCTGAACGTGACTGTAATGGGTGGAGTGTTAGCGTGAAAGGCAGGAACAATGTTATTAGTTGGGAGATGGGTGGAAGAGACAAGTCTGGGTTGTGCTGGGAAGACATTTTTTCCACTGCCACAGCTTTTCAGACCAGTAATCTGAAGGACCGAACGGGTAGTTGCTGCAATGGCCTGCACAGTTTTGCTTGTCTGCCTGCTGCGATGGCACCTGGAGAGGACATTGTGTAGCTGTCTGCAACTAATGGAACGTGAGGCCACCCAAGGCACGAATGATGGGTGGCAGTTTTGTTGCATTGATGAATAACTATGGGACAGAAGATGGGTGTAAGGGAGTCCTCTGTCTCCAAGAAGGTTGGCCTGGATTTCCAAGCACGCCCTTGCAGGGTGTGCACAGGTCTCCTTCCCAGGGGCTCCTTATGTGTGTTGTGAAGATCTAGGTCTTGTTCCATGCAGAGCTTCTGCAGGTCTGAAGCGTTAGTCTCTCCTTGCAGAGGGTGATTCACTGCAGCAAGGCTGTGAGGGATGAGGGAAGGAGACCCAGGAGCCTGCAGCCATGACGTTGCCCTCTCTCTGCTCCTTTCTCCCATAGGTTCCCATCCGCCTAAGGTACAAGCTAACATTCACGCAAGGCGAGCAGCCCCTCAGCGAGGTGGGAGAGGTGACCAGCTTCCCAGAAGCAGAGCTGTGGGGCAAAAGCTGAACTTCGTCTGGCTCGGACATTGCCACATTGCCTTGGGGATGATGGCGAGGGTGGGAGCTGGGGGACCGCGTGCCAGGAGTGCCCGCCGGGCCTGGGCAACGGCTCCTTTCCTCAGGATCTGTCGTCCCCTTCCTTCTGGTTTCTGTGCAGGTGTCTGGCAGGAGTGCACCTGGCTGCTTCTGCCACGGCCTTTGTGTCGCTGCCCCTGCTTTGCAGCTGCCCCTGCTTTGCAGCTGCCCCTTGTGTAGGGCCCTGCACCCTGAGCGCCCGCAGGCTTCCTCTGTACCGCCTTCCCTGCTCTTCTCCGGGCCCCCTTTCCCGTTACGTGCTTTTTCTGGTTTAAAAAATACACGGACCAGCGCTCAGCCCGTGTGGGGCTCGTGAATCCCGAACCCCCCAGCCCTTGTCAGGGGAGCGGCTGGGCACGGGCGGGGCTGCGGGCACGGGACGGGGCCGGGAGGGCCCGGGGCGGCGGCTGGCGGGGAAGCACAGCCGGGGGGAGCCGGGGGGCGGCCGCCAGCCCTGCGGAGCACCCCGTGCGGTGCCGCTCGGCGCTCCGGGGGCTCTCCGGGCCGGAGCCGCCCCCCGGGCGGGACCCGATCGCGCCCCGTGCCGCGCAGAGCCCGGGCGGCCGCGGGCCCCGCTCCCCTCGGCGCGCTGCCGGTGCTGCGCGGGGCGGGCACCGGGGGGCAGCTGGGGGGAGCACCGGCGGAGCCCTCCCCGTCTCCCGGCCCCGGCTGGGCCCGGGCAGGCCCCGCCCGGCGGGGGCGGCGCGGAGCGGTGCGGGCGGTGCCCGCCCGGTGCCGTACGGCGGCCGGGAGGGGCCCGGCGGCGGTTCCGGGTGCGCCGGGGCCGGGGCCGGGGCCGTCGGCGGGGCCGCGCGGCCCGGTGGCGGCGCCATGGACATCTCGCGGTTCGCGGCCGCCGACTTCGAGGTGAAGAGCTGGGTGAACGCCGCCTTCCGCGCCGGGCAGCAGGACGGCCCCGCGCAGCCGGACGCGCACGCGGCCACGCTGGTGATGAAGCTGCAGGTCCTCATCCAGGAGGTGAACAACGTCCTGCAAGGTGCGCCGCCGGCCCCCGCCGGGCCCCGCCGGGCCCCGCGGCCCGCCCGCCCCTGGCCCGCCCGCCCGGCGCCGCGGTTGCCGGCTGCCGCCGTGGCGATGGCCGTGCGCGGCGCTGCCTGCCTGTCACGGCTTAAGTCCTGAGGGAGAGCAGTCCTTGCGCTGCTAAACGAGCACCTTAAAGTTCGTGTTTAAGTTTTAAACGTACTGAACGTCGTTACTCCCTTTTTAAGTACCGTGGCTACCGAAAAGCTCCTTCTTTCACGCGAGGGTTGTCAGACCCGCCTCACTGTCCTGCTCTGTGCCCCTGCAGAAACGAGTCATCAGGCCCTGCAGAACATGCCTCGAGTCCTCCGGGAGCTGGAGGTCCTGAAACAGGAGGCAACCTTCCTGAAGGAGCAAATGGTCCTCGTTAAAGAAGATATCAAGAAATTCGAAGAAGACACGGCTCAGTCGATGCAGGCAGGTTCTTGCCTTCCGTAGCATTCATCTGTAGCACGAAATGCTAACGTCGGTAGGCTTGGTCGCGTTAAACGATCTGGTCAAGTAAAGGTGCGCAGCGACACTTCCATTAGCGTTCCGGCAGAAAAGGGGGCAGGACGTGGACTGGCGCAGCCGGCACTTCTGCACAAAAGCTGGTCGCGTTTAAGTGGCGGTTAGCTAAGGAAGCAAGCTCTGCAGCCAGAGCAGCTGTTACCTGGCTGGTAGCGCCGATTGGCAAGGTTTCTGCCTGTTGTTAACTGGGCTACGTAATGTCATTCGGGCAAATGTTGTACTTTTAGTACCTACTGGTACAACAATTCTAACTGACCTTGTGGTGTTTGATTTTCAAAGTTGTTTTAACATCTCTAGCTCTTTCAGCCAACTCCTTTCTCTTTGTAACAGGCATGATCTTTTTACCCAATTTTAAAAATCTACACTAAAAATAACGCCCGTAACGGAAGTAACCATTGCAGTCCCTCTTTCGATGGGTAATGTTTTTTGTTTTGTTTGTTTGTTTTCCTTCAGGTCCTGGTAGAGATTGACCGAGTGAAATCTAGAATGCAGTTGGCTGCAGAGTCACTTGAGGAAGCAGACAAATGGAGCACGTTAAGTGCAGACATTGAAGAGACTCTTAAAACACAGGTAGGTACCACATTGCTCTTTTTGGTCTTTGGGCCTTCAAATTCCCAGGCAAACTGCATTTAAAAGCAGGTTCTTGAAGTGCCTTTAAAATGTCATTTTGAAACAGGTATTAATGCTTTCTAATGTCACGTTAAGTAAGCTCGTTATCTTTTCCTGGTGGCAGGATGTGTCTGCAATTTCGGCCAAGCTAACAAGTATGCAGAGCAGCCTGGCTATGCTTGTGGATACACCGGATTACTCTGAGAAGTGCGTGCATCTTGAGGCTCTGAAGAACCGACTAGAGGCCATGGCCAGCCCTCAGATTGTTGCTGCTTTTAACTCTCAGTCTGTAGGTCAGTAAGGCTTGGCGTCATTTACTGTCGGTGCAGAGTTTATCTGTTTTCAAAAAGTACAATGTTATTTGGGTGTGCAGTATGTGTCCCGAAGGCTTCTGTCTCTGTGTTTCTGTGCTTTTTCTGGTGGAGCCGGGTGCAATGAAATGTTAGGTGCTCTGCACTTGCCTGTGGTCCAGTGCATCTTTGCAGTCTGGACTAGTTTATCTGCTTATAAAGGTCATGCAGATGTGTGAAATGGAGGTGCTGAGGCAGGGCTACCCTGCTGGCATAATTTAGTTATGCCGTGGATGCCCTGTAAATGGGAAATGCTGCTCAAATTGGTAGAAGGCCTCTGGTTTTGTGTTATCGCAGTGCTACTGGGCTTATTTGGGAGAAATGGGTGTTGTAACCAAGATGGAAACTTGTTTGGAAGCGTTCTGACTCCTCACTGCCTTTATAAAAGTTGTTTTATAAACTTTCTCCTTTACGTAGAGAATCATTTTATATTTCTGGACTGTTCTTCGTTCTCTTTTCCTCTCCTGCTGTCACAGCACTTCTGAAAAACACTTGTTCTGGTTGCTGCCTCTCCTCTGTGTCCACATGGAGGTGCTGCTGAGGGTGTGGGGCTGTGGTGTTCCACTGCACAGCACTGCGTGGAGTTCTCACCTGAGTGAAGGCAGGGCACAGCAGTGTGTGACCGCAGACAGCCAGAGGAAGAGGAGGAGAGAAGAAGCAGTTAGTGTTCATAGCTCCATGTGCCACGCTTCTAATGAAGGAGACCTAATCCTTTGCATAGATCTCCTCTTTCCTGTGCTGCTTCTGGCTTTTCTTTGCTCAGCCTCCTTTTTCTTGGAACGTGCTCATCAGCTTTCACAGTAGGTCCCGTGCCTTTTTTTTTTCCTGCTGTTGCAGTGCATTTTCCTTTGTAAACAGATTCAAGATGAAGGATGATGTTTTGGAATATTTTCTTTGCTTAGGGTGAAAGTAAATTAAATGTGCTCTGTGAGTTCTCCACCAAAGAAAGCATTGGTGCAAGAAAGTGGCTGGCAGCAGGTGTACTGGTACGAGGTCCTTTGCTTGGGCGTGCTATTCAGAACAACTCAGTTTCAGTGCTGTTTGTATTGTCTTTTTAAAGTCTCTTCGGGACATGTGGGGACATGATTTTTTCACATTGAAGAGAATTTCTCTTTTTTTTTTTTTTTGGTAAAGTCATGTTTCTTCCTGGAGTCCTGCTCCTATGAAGATAATAACAAGCCCACAGACATAGCCCCAGAGAGTTTGTAATCTGTGACGTCCATAGCTGTAGAGCATTTAAGTAACAGCGTTCTAGTTTGTCTGCCCTCTGGGTCCTGTCTCGTTACTAATTTCTCTAAGCCCAGATGTATTTTGTGGACAGAACTGAAGTCATTACCCTTATGGTACAAAGCAGACTTCTGAGGAACTTGAATTGAGAGGCTGTGTGTAAGAGCTCACCGCGTCATTAGTTGGTCTTGAGGCAGCTAATTTAGGTATCAGTTTGTGGCGTGGTGAAAGCAAAACTGAGGACTTTCTTCTAGTTTTGGAGATAGCAGCTTATTTCTGGAAAATAATGTTTTCCTTCTAGAACATGTTCTGGTTTTATCTGTCTTATCCTAGAAGCGTTTGCTGATTCAGAAGTTAAATCCATTCATCATGTCTGCTGTGTGTTCTTGTCTGAGTATGGGTTTTAGGCAGTTCTGTTTCTATTTGAGAAGATGAGCAAATGAAAGATGAGAGCGTGTCTTTCAGCCATTGTGCATCTTCACTTAAGGATTCTCTTGCTCAGTCGGGGATATATTCTTTAGTGTAACGTCCCTCCGCTTTGAGACTGACTGTTAACTGACTATTATTTTTTTTTTCAATTAGATCAGGCAAAAATGTTTGTGAAAGTCTTCACTGAAATTGATCGGATGCCTCAGCTTCTTGCTTATTATTATAAGTGTCACAAAGTAAGTATTTTGATAATATTTTAACGTGGAGGAATGAAAATTTGAATTCTTGCTTGGTTTAGGCCGTAGGTGGCGCTACTACACCGCAGATGTACTTCTGTTCCAAGAAGAATGGAACCTGTTCTTTTCCTGCTCTCTGACTTTTCTTCCTGGCTCCTAACAGCTTTGGTTACTCCTCATGTTTTGAGAGTAATTCTCCATTGAGGGCTTTGTGTTCCTTTTCAAAATAGGCATAGGATATGCGTGTTCTGCTTGAGTTATCTCTGTGCCTTGTAGTTGTTCTTGTTTTGCTTTTCTTGGATGTGGCTATGTCAGCAATAACTTTATTGCTGCAGTTTGCCAGCTGCTGACTTCTGTAAACTCTTTTCAGGTAAGATTAAAAGTTGGAATTCCAGACAGTTCTGTAACCATAACCTGATCCTCAGAAGTTCTCTCATGACTGTGACTTTTGAGGATTAAGTTCAAGGCTAGGGCTTGCCAAGTATTTCAACTATTATGTGGGGATATCAGTTACAGTCTCATTTTATGAGTCAAATACCAACGTTAATTAAAACTTTGAATCAACTAAGAATCCTCTAGCTTCATGCTGAAAGTTGTTTCCTTTTGGTGGTGCTGAGTTATAGTGAAGTGTTACGTTGAAATCGGGAGAGGAGAGTCGGGGCGGGCATTGTATTTTAGCACAAGTGCATTGCATGGGAAGTTCTTGGTTCAAAATAACAAAATGGAGATCTGCGAGCTGTTAGTTCTCCTCTCAGAACGGTTCTCATTACCCCTGCAGGTGCAGCTGGTGGCCGTGTGGCAGGATCTTTGCCAAAGCGACTTAAGCTTAAATCGCCAATTGACTGAATTGTATGACACACTCCTTGGGACCTGGCACTCGCAACTTCAGTGGGCAACGCAGGTGCAGTCACTGCTTAATATCGGTGCAGCGTACGGGAGAGGACAGGAATGAGCACGCCCTCAATTCTCACAAAGCTCAGAGCAGTTTCTTGGGGCTCGGTCTGAGTTACGCTCTGTGTCCTGCCAGTGCAAGGCAGGGCTTGCAGCTTTCAGTTTCTCGTCTAACTTGCAGACAAGATTTGATTTCTGGTGTTACACCGAGAGCAAGGTTGCTGTGTTATTGACGTTAAAGCTGTTCTATCACTTTCATCTATATCTGAAGTTAAATTGAATTTGTTGGTGTTGCAAATGTGTTCTGTTGCAAGACATTTGAAATGCCTGCATTGATTTATCGCTTGGCGTGGAGGAGGCCCTCAAGGTCATGTTGGACTGACTCATGTCACTCAGCGTAAGATATCTGGGGGTTTTCTGCTGTCACCCCTTGAAGCCTGTGTGCTTGTTTTTCCTGCCAAGAATAATGTGGGATCCAAAAAGTTATTGTCCTTCTTTAGTGAAATGAAGAAATAAGTTGGTATTGTTGCTCCTGTAAGAGTTCTTCATCCATGAAGGGTATGAGATTGTTATCTTCATGTAATGAAGCCTGGTCCAGGTGCTAGGCCTTGTCCTGCAAAGGAGCTCAGTGTTACTTTGAAGTGTATTTTTTCTGCTTAATGATTTGATGTGAATTACAGGTCAGATGTCACCTTGCCTTTTAGTAGACTTTTTTTAAACTAGGGATTGAAATAGAGAAATGGCACATGGGAGAAAGTTTGTCTCTCCTACTCTGTGTTTGTTTCTGCTTTCTGAAGAATTGTTGGACCTTCTTCACACTTTTCAGTATCTGTGGCGACCTTGCTGCAGCAGACTAGTGGTGATCCCGGCTTTCAGAGAGAGAATAGCTGATGAGAGTCAAGATAAAAGGCTGTAATGCATGTTATACTTGTAGAGTTGAGGTTGGTGGATGAAAATAAATAAAGTTCCCAGCTGATTACAGTCTTTCTAGCCTTTCCAGTGCTGACTGCTTATCTGACCACTAATTTGGCTCATGATATAGTACTATTGCTTCATAGCTTACCCATGTGTGTATTTTTTTCCCAACACACCTGCGTAAACTGAGTGCACTGTTTTCAAATACCATTTTCTGCCAGCTGGATATTCCAGTGACTGTAGTGCCTGTGTTCTGCTGAATTTGGTTTTTGACCTATCTTCTAGTTTTTCGGCTTCTGCACTCAAAGTGCGGTTTCAATGCAGTATCTGTAGACCTAGGCTTTGGTAACTGGGCTGACCTACGTGCTAGATCAGTGAGGTTCTTGTAGTCTTAGCAGACCTCCTTTTGGTCTTACCCCTGGTGAGGTTTTCAAATTTGTTTTTGTTCCCTTTCAGTTGGGATTACGTGTCATTTTAGGAATCTGTGCTCTGTTAGTGCACAAAATGTCATCATCTTAATCTGTATGGCACTACCTGTTGCCAACTGATAGTTTTCCTGAAGCTGTCAAAGGATAATCACTTAACCCTTGTTCTGGGGATACATTAACACTTCTTACTTTTCTGTGTTATTTTGCAAGTTCTCGGATAGTTTCTAGTAATGAGATCAGTGAAGGCCACATAGCATTCGCTGCTTCTCTGCCCACTTACTGCCGGCAGTCCTGTTTTCTGTGCAGCACACAGGGAAGTCCGGGTGGGCTGCTCCCGGTTTCTCTCTCAGCTCTTTGCTCCCTGGTTATGGCAGCCTGCCTCTCTGCTGACAGCATTTGCAAACCCGTCTGTTACGCCTCTTCTGTCCCTGTTTCAGGAGCCCAGGTCTTTGTGGCAAGGGCATAAATACGGGAGGCTACCTTGGCCGTGACCGCCATGGGAAGCGGAGTGCTGCTTGTGTGAGGGCTGCTTCTGCTGGGAGGGCAGCAGCACGAGTTCGGGGGGGGGAAGGTGCCAGCCGCTCGGCCGGCAGAACCCACGCAGATTGTTGGTGTCTCTGCTGAGACAGCGACGTGTGGTTTGTACATCGTGGGGCTCTGTCTAGAAGCTATCTGCTGCTTCCTGCTGTGTTCCTGTGAGATAACGTGCTTTTGCTAATAGCTTTTCTGTTACCACAGGTTTTCAAGAAACCCCATGAAATTGTGACTGTGTTGTTGATTCAGACTCTGGGAGCATTGGTGCCTTCCATCCCTGTCTGCCTCGGCACTGCCATGGAAAGAACAGGCCAAGAAACCAAGCTAAATAAGCTGCTGGAGCTCTATGATGCCACCGTCCACTTTGCAAAAGGGCTGGAAGTAGCCATGCTGCCCAACCTGAGTAGGTTCTTGCACCAAACTTAACCCCCGTTGACACCTCTGTACATTTCCATTCTGAGATTTTGTTTAGTTTTACATGGAAGGAGGGATTACCTCTTCTACAGTATTTACCCCTTACATGGCATTTGTGTCTTTGTGTGTGTGTACACCTCTGACACTGAACATATTGACTTGATACTGAATGAGTCTACTGTAGTAGACCTATTCTGAGCATGCTTGCTGCCTTGAATAAATAATTTAATGCTTTTCCTTTTACAAGCATCAGTATTTCATCTACCTAACAGATGAGGAAATGTCTCTAGGGAAGCTATCTGTGAAACATATTGTGAAAGATCACAAAGAATAAAAGTTGAGGAGTTTCCTGGAATTAAGTAACACCTTAATAAACAAGAGAGAACCTGTTAGAAAGCTACTTCCATTGGATTTTTAAATTTTATTTGCAGTTTTTATGTTGGTACCGGATTATGGTTTAATTAATTGATAGTGCAGGACCAAATATTATTTCTGAACAGTTTGTAGCTTATATCTTAGCAGCATCCTTGGCATTTGATTCAAAATCTGACCTGTGCTTTCCTTATCCTGTGATGTTTGTCATCTCATTTTGGTCATGACTTGGTGAATAATTCCCACGAATCACAAAGTGGTGAGCTGCTGTGTTCACATAGGTTTATACCTAACCTGAAGTGTAGGCTCTTTATAGTCTTATATTAATCTGGTAGGGCCCCGTCAAAGACTAGGTATGGGAAAATCCTAAATTAAAGCTAATGGAGCATTTCTAATACTGTGTTTCCTGTTTTGTTTCGTCGTAACATTGTCTTGAGCTACTTAAACCCAGATTCTTACTTGATCACGTAAATTATGATTACTGGGCAATTTCAGGGTACATGACTGTCATTCTGTCTGTTTTTATTGCTTTCATGATTGTGTACTCTTGTCAGTCATTTTCTATCTTTGGCTTGGCTAATTTGTGGGTCATAATAGAAAAGATTAAAAAAATTGAAATAATGATGTCAAAGTCTAAATGATGATGGAATGGGGAGACAGCCGCTGAACTGTTTCACCTGAGTGTTTACAAAAGAAAAAAAAAAAGGTTGTGTTCTGTATTTCCATCTCTTGTGCTGCAGGATGAGGTGTTTGGGACAGAAGTATCTCAAGAATGGAAAGACTAGGTGACTCAGCAAAACAGGGTCAAACCAGTTCCTACTCAATGTGTATGTGAGGGGAGGGTTCAGTTATGAGTCATTGGATAATTCAGGTTAGAAGGGACCTCTGGAGATGATCTAGTCCAATCTCCTGCTCAAATCAGGGTCCGCTAGCAGCTCAAACCATGTAATGCTGGTTACTGTCCAGACTGATCCTGAAAGCGGAGCGTGGATACTACTTCGGACAACCTGCTCCATGGATCGCCTGTCTGTAGGGTGTTAAAGTTTTTGCTTATAACCAGGATTCAAAGTAGTCCTGGTTTGGTACTGATTTTTGTCATACAGCCTGTTTTGGAGCAGTTAGGTATTTTCTTGAGGTACTCGTTGAGGTAGAATATCTTGGTTTTAAGAAGCAGGTAGAGATGATAAACTTTAAAAAAAAAAATAAATCTATGTAGTCGAGACTTAAAGCTGTTGGGCAACATCGCAGTCCTACATAGGCAGTGTGCTCTAATTGAAGAACTCATGCATGTTGCTTGGAATAACGTTTTTAGTATCATATGCATTTACTTGTAGACTAAACATCTGGTTCTTTGTAGAGGAGCAGAACCTGGTAAAAGTGATGGAACTAGCAGAAGCGGTGTATGGTCCGTACAAACCCTATCAACTCAAGTATGGAGACCTGGAAGAAGAGAATCTCCTCATTCAGATCAGTGCAGTGCCCTTGGTAATTCAGCAGCCTTTGTTAATCTATGCGGGGAGAGGCTTAAAACTTCTACTAAAACGAGGGTCTTTGTTAGAGTTACTGCTCTCTTTCCTCCTGTAAGTTTTTGGTAGTGTTTTCTGTTTGCTGTATGTTTAGATACGGTTAAGTAAATTTTGCTTAAGAAATAAAGTTCAGCATCCCTCTCAGGTCACAGGTAACTCCTTTCTTCTGCTGTTTCACCCAGTAACAGGCACTGTGTAGATCTGTGAAGAAAAACTTTACCAAATATTGTTGTCAGCCAAGAGACAGCTGCAGGTTCCATAGAGTTTATAGAAAAGTTACTTTCAACCTTTTTTTTGTTGTTATTTAGGAGCATTGGGAAGTAATTGACTGTGTCCAGGAACTGAACCATTCAGTCAACAAACTCTTCATTCTGGCTTCTGGAGCCATCGACAACTGCATTAAGCTCACCGACGGACTGGGAGTATGTGGGCTCCTTAAGGCCCTGAAGGCTCTGTTCACAAAGTAAGGTGCTTTTATTTGCACTACTGTGTATAACCTAAGGGAGTAGGAAGTATTCAGCTTGTGGCCAAGGACTTTGTAGTTTATGAAAAATGGTTGAATGCTGAAAGTATCTATAAACTTAATGTGAATCATCTGGTATCCCCTTCTACCACTTCTGTGATTCTGTGATTCAGGCAGTGACTGTTTCTTAGGGGAAAAATGGAAGATTTTATAACTAAAGGGAAGACTTCCCTCAACCATTTCCCGTTCTGATTGGGCTGAATTTTCATTTATTAAATACTTTTGGAAGGAGAAATGTTTCCACCAACAAAATACAACGAAAGCAGATCAGGCTGATGAAAATAGAACTAGGTGGGGAAATAGACACTTACTGAGACAAGCAACCTCATATCCAGAATCTGCCTGTAAGTGCAAGATACCCTAATGAGTGAGGTTCACTCTTGCTTTAAAATGACATTGTCAGACACTTAAATGGTATTCCAGTACTGTTAACTTCCTTATTCCTTCCTGATATTGAAAGAACTGCTCACGAGCTCTTACCTCGCTGTCCTGTGGGGAAGTGGGAAGAGAAAAGCACCCTTCTCTGATCTCATCTTCTTTATGGGCAATTACATAGCAGTGTGCGTGCCTCCAGCTTATGGGCACTGTTTAGAAAAGAAAATAAGACTGTGGGGGGACAAAACAAAATGTTCTCCTCTTAAACTTGTTCTCATCTGGGGAGTAGCTGAGAAAACAAATTCATGAGATTGTTGTCACTGTGTTCCTGGAATAAGGGCCAAGTGATGGTGGAGTAGCAGTAGCTTTATAAACTTTGTCTGGTCTCTCCTAGGAGACGTGATTAGTGCAGTGCTAACAAAAATATCTTACTCATACCTTATCATAAGAGTGAAAAGTTCCTAGTAACCCATATGCAGCAAATTGAAGGAGCAAACACATGAGCTGAGTTTCTCCCTGACTTCTAGTGTAGGCTTGAGTGGACAGTGCCTGATCAGTTCTTCACATGCGTGCACTTGGGCTGGAACAACAGCGTCTCTTCTGAACTCTTCTTCTAATATTTTTAGTTCTCATTTGACCATTGCAGAAGACCTAATGAGCAGATCAAAGGACATGCAGTAAGTTGCTCTCTAGTCTTGTCTTACACTAGTCCTTTTCTTTTCTCCATTTGCCATTGCAGGTATACTTCTGACTTTACAAATACGTTGCAGTCTATACGAAAGAAATGTAAACTGGATGATATCCCATCAGATTCCCTTTTCCAGGAAGACTGGACGGCATTCCAAAACTCTGTTCGGTAAAGGGCATTTTTTGCCTGGCCCAGCACTGATTTTTGTAACAAAGTTGGAAGGGAATTACTTAGGGTCATTTTACACAAGTTCTTAGTGCAGAATGCAGGGCTATGTCCACTTTGCTGTAGTGTTGCTGGGAGTATTAGTATTAGTGACGGGGTTTCAGATTGCTGCTGGCACAATAAGTGCAGTGTGGCCCCCCAGCCTGTCTGGAGCAAGACTACATGTCCTATCACTTGAAATAGCAGCAGCTCTTAGAATCGTTCCCAGTGACAATGAACTGGCCTTAGCCATGATGACAGCAAATAGCATGTTGATGAGGGTGTTGGACAGGATGGTGTTAACAAATGGACGTAGAGTTAATAGCCGCATTAAAAGATGTATGCTCTGGGGGCTGTGGTTTGGTTATTGCATTTTTTAACTTACTGACACCTGCCTGAGAGGGGTTGTCTGGGGATCTGGCATTATCTGACTAAAATTTTACAAAATATGTTTTTATCTTGTTCTTTCCCAGAATAATTGCTACTTGTGGTGAGCTCCTTCGTCAGTGTGGAGACTTTGAGCAGCAGCTGGCCAACAGGTGAGCATTGCTGGACTGAATGCATAAGCTGTCAAGATAGGTACCAAGTCAAAAAAAAATTTCCAAGGTGCTTTTACTTTGTAGACCACAGATGGAAGAGCAGAGCCACTACAGTTTTTTATCCCATCTTTTGAAACATCAGAGATGGATTGCACACTGTCTCACTCAGTCCTGTGCTCTGAGACAGCCATAATAATCATTTTTTTCTTGGACAGCGGGCTGGTGTGTCTTGTTCACCTGGCTGGGCATCAAATGGACTGCTACACTGTGGTCAGGAAGGAATTTTCCACCAGATCAAATTGGCAAGATTCTTACCCCCCTTGTGACATGGGGCATGAATCATTTGCTGACATGCATTTAGGTGTGCTGTAACTGATCAATTTCTTGTAACTTGAGGAGCCTAAAGCATGGGCAGCATGTAGATCGTTTGTTGCTTGTGAGCAGTATAGTGTTCAGCCTCTTGTATGTTGAAATGCTTTATTCTGACTCAAGTGGCTGTATTTGTTGTAAGATATAGCGGCCTGCAGTGCCCACGAGGCTGGGATTGTTCCATATTTTCCAGACTTCCTGAGAGCCCAGTCAGCTCAGTATTTATGCAGTCTTCTGCTTGCACGGTAGAAGTGAGAGCTGGCTGTAATTAGCATCTTCCACCAATGAATACTCTCTCCCTTGAAGGAACATAAAGGCAGTATTGACACTCAGAAGCCGTTAGAAGTTCTTGAACAGTTCAAAACTTGCATCTGTTTTTCAGTTTCCTCTCTCTTCCCTGTCCCAGAAGAATTAGCCTTGTATTGAAAAATACATATATAAAATGTATATTACATGTGTGTGTGAATATCTACTCATACATATATATATATATATATGTGAATAGAATGTATGAATATATACACACGCACCTAACTGCCACAAGTGAGCCACAAAGCAGTCGGCAGTACCCCGGGTACAGTTTTACAGGTGCAGTAAGCTGACCTACAAGGTGAACTGGACCAGTTGCATGATATGACCAACAAGTAACCTTGTTCAAAGCTCTTAAGCTGTTCACAAACACATACCCTAAACTACCTAGTGATCAGACCAGACAAAAGATTTATGCCCCATATTTACTGTTTCTGAGACCCCAAGGGCAATGGTAACTAATCTTTAGTAGCTTCATTTGCTGTGACAGAGGGAGGGAGTGCACTCATAGCTGTATTCTTCCCTTCTGGAAACTGTGAGAACCTCATCTCAAAACATTTCTACCAGTATCTAGAACCGTAGGGTCTCTTTGCAGTGTTTTTGCTACCAGTTTGTTCTTAGAGTTTGATGTGACTGCTTTGTCATAAAGATTTTTTTCTCTCTGTGGAGGGCTTGCTGGGCATTGTGGTTCCGGGTTGCTCAGGAGGAAGCTGTAGAGCGATCTGTGGTGCTGCCTTCCAGCTCTGGGAGGGAACGTACGCGGCTGAACCACCCATCGCCTCACAGGGTAGAACAATAATCACGGGCTGTGTCAGAAGGGTGATGGAGTCAGAGGCCCCAGTAGCTCTGAGCGCTGCTTTTTCTCTCACTTATCTTGAGGTGCTGCCATGGGTTCTCTTTGGAGCAACAGGAGGACAACAGTACTGATTTCAGAGAATTCTGTTGGTGACTTTTTGCGCTTGTTTTCAGGATTTTGTCAACTGCTGGGAAGTATCTCTCGGACTCCTACAGCCCTTGTAGTTTTTCTGGCTTTCAGGATGCCAGTTCTACAGAAAAGAAGAGCTCTGTAAAGAATCCCTGGCAGGAGTACAATTACCTTTTGAAGGAGAATCCATCCGAGTATGCCAGCCTTATGGAAACACTTTACACCCTAAAGGTAGCTGTGGAGCCTTGGAGAACCTGCCTTTATATCAGGCTGCTGTTAGGCCCATGGTTGGTAGATGAGGCCTGGATTCCCCCTGCAGTGCGATTACATTTCATCCCTTTTGAGGGCTATGTTCTGACACCAGTCTGCTGAGAGATAAAATGTCCAAACGTGAAGCCTGGGCTCATTTCATCTCTTTGCCAGATCATGTCTGTTTTGTGAACATGCCTCTGTAAGTTCACGTGGGCGAGATTCTGTCACAGGAAGCATTGGGGTGATAGCGCTGAAGCCATCTCAAATTCTGGGCTTCACATACTGGCTTCTCAAGACTTTATTTGCCACTTATACTCCACTGCCGTATCCATTCTGAAATGTAATTCTGCAAGATCATTCAAGCATGCGTCTGTGAACAGGGTAGAATGACTCTAGTTATCTTCTTGGGGATCTAAGTTATGTTTGCCGTCATCAGTCACTTATAATAGTGAAGTCGAGGTTATGAATTCTGTCTCTTATTTCCTCAAAATGTTTTGATTTCTTTTGCACTTGATTTACCTGCAACGTATGCAGCTCTGCCATAAGTATGTTGACTTTAAATCTTTGCTAAACAGTCAGTTTTCATATGTACTCTTCATGTAAAACTCTTAACTCAATTCCATGCAGGGAATCACTTGCACCGTTTGAGTAAAAGGTCATATTTGTAATTCTTTTGTTGCAGACAAATTATATTTTCTAAAGTTTCTTTTAGAGTTTACCTGGCAGAATATAATACACTTTCCGTGTTTTTGCCCTCTCCTCCCTTCTGTGCCCAAATAAGGTAGGAAAATTTGAGGGAACTGGATTGTGGTTTAGTTTTTTCATCTCTACTAGGGAAGGTGTAGAACAGACGTACTGCAACATGAAACTTTGTACCTGTTCCAGAGGCATTCTGATCAGGTGCATATTATAATGACAGTTTTGCCATCTTCTCTGCAAGTTTCTCACTGTTTGGCCTCTACTGGCACCTCGCGTGGCGAGAACATGATGCTGATTCTTTGTTAAACATTTCAGGAAGCAGTGTTCAGTTTCTGTCTCAAATAACTAGCTGGAATAGGGCATCCCAAAGGAAACAGGCTGTGCTGTGGCAGAGGAAAGCTGTTTTGTATTAGGATGGCCTAATAAAGACCTCTTTAAGAATGTTAATGTAGCTTTTCTGTGGTCAGTTTAATGTCATCTGTATGTAAACATTTTTCTTTGTGTGTGCGTTAGGAAAAAGGTACAAGTAACCACAACCTGTTGTCTTCATCTCGATCTGCCCTAAGCCGCCTCAACCAGCTGGCACACCACCTGGCTTTTGATTCTGTTTTTCTTCGCATCAAACAACAACTCTTACTTGTTTCAAAGATGGAGGTGAGTAATGGGTACATTGATCTGATCTGAACTTGCAAGGTTTACCCGTGGGATACCTTAGGGTGGAGTACAGCTCAACGTTGCTTACCTTTCTCCTTTTCAGAAAGTTTCCCTATGGTATCACCTTTCTTCCTTAAACTGTGCTCAGTGGAAAAGTTTACTTCCCTTCCTCCACAGCATTAGCAGCAGGCAGCTATGTATGGAAGCTGTGATGTTTGTTTGAGATGATGCTTTTCTAACCTGTGAGAGCAAGTATTTCCCATAGGGATCTATGTAAAAAGGGTGTGTATGTTTTGGGGATGAAAGAGGACAAGGGAAGTGGTTTTCTCACCAACTGTCCTCTGGTTTCTAGAAGTCCTTGGGTACTCTTAGCTTGTGTTGTCGGGTGATCCCTTCTCAGAATACTGATGGATGTCGTGCTCCAGAAAGTCACAGATATGATTTGCCTTTTTTTTTTTTTTTTTTTTTTTGCCTTACAGGGTTGGAACTCTGGTGGCATTGGTGAGACCCTGACAGAGGACTTGCCAAACTTCAGCCTGACTCCTCTGGAATATATCAGCAATGTAAGGGCGTGCAAAGATAGTCACTAGAAGCTCAGTACTGGAAACAGCTTGAGCTGTTACCCTTCTAATCCCCATTTGACTTGCTGTTTTCTCTTTCTAATGCAATAACAATGAAACCTTTCTGATATTGAGGTGTCCTGAATGGAAGGGTAGAGTGAGCTGTTCATTCCTCCTGACTAGGTACTCCTCAGTTCTGTGCTGCTGAACATCATTTAAGTTACTGCCACATTTGCAGTTCAGATATTAATATTAGCTGCTCTTGCTTTCTTAATACAAAGTATAATTTAATAAGCAAGTTTTTTTTGTTACTGTCATTCTGTACGTCACACAGGGAACAGATTTTTCAAGGACAGGCTGCAACCAAAAGCTTTTCATATTTTGTTTTCACCTGGTTTATGGCCTATAGAAATGGGTAGTCAGCCAACTTGTGGGATGATTTAATCATGAGTAGTTCTGAATTTAGCTATCTGAGGTCTTTTATGAGGTTTAGAAAGTTCATGGGTAGTGTATCAGGTAAAATTTCAAGGGAAGGTTGCTTCTGAATTTCTAAATAGCTTTCTAATTAACGCAGTTCGGCAAGAGAGACCTGCACATTGGTGAGAGGCTGAATATGCTCACACCACTTTAATTGAAAGTTAAAACTGAGGTGTTCATGGCTGTTACTTGATTCTGTGGGGAATCAAAGGACGTTTCTGCCTGTCCAAGGCAAAGAGGAACTTCAGAAATTTTCAGATAGATAGCATTTGTTTTCAGATCTTTTCAGACATCTTTTCAGATCTACCCTTTATTCTACTGCTGAGTGATAGGTGGGTCAAGACTGAGTCAAGACTTTGTTTTGGTTAGTCTTGGAATTACTCTATGACATTATGCAGTAAAACTGAAAACTAAAAAGCTAAAATTACAGTTCAGAAACAAATTGATGTGGCATTTATGATGTGTAGAAGAGGACACAAAGTGCTGTGAACTTGCGAAAAAATCTATTAATGACTATGCTCCATAATGGGGACGCAGAGTACTCTGAACTTTGTTTGCATCTAAGAATATGCTGTGTGGCTCGAGATAATCACGTTATATACAGTGCACTATTTGTTGCACGTCTAAAGTTATGTAGCTCATGTGTGTGAGTTTGTGGGCATGCAGCCTGTTTGGGAGTGAGACGTTTCGGTAACTCATCGTTACGTTGTCACTTGAATCCGTGTTTCCTCTTCTGTGGTTTTGTTTGGTTCAGTCTCTTAGATTTCGATCAAGAAAACAAATTGCCAGGAACACTCCAGATTATCAAAAATTTGCTTAGAGCAGCAGTTCTCTGTACAGTTTTTTCTTAATGTGATCGTTTTAATGACTGGCTCTCTGACTTCCTCAAAAAGTATTTCTTGTGCAAAGCATAATGATAAGCAGGAGACAGTTTGTTTCTGAGCTACTGTAGGTTAGTGAGTTGTTGTCCAGCTCAGCTTTCTGCTTTCAGGTGTGGATAGCTGCGGTTGATAGTTCTTTAGCAAAGCACTTGCTTCACATTTGTTCAGTGACTCAGCTCTTTGTGCTTTTATTCTAGATTGGGCAATATATTATGTCGCTACCTCTCCACCTTGAACCATTTGTCACTCAAGAAGATTCTTCTTTGGAACTGGCGTTGCATGCTGGAAAACTGCCTTATCCCCCAGAACAAGGTAGGGTGAAAACAAAGACCTCACGTGTCTGGAGGAAAGCTTTCACATTTTGACATTACAAGGGCACGACGCATTATGGTAGCAGAGCTGTTTGAGGTGCATTTCCTACTGCCTGTTCATGCTCTCTCTTCCAAGAGTCTCTTGGTATTACCCAGAAGGAGCCTCTAAATAATCAATAAAGCTTCTTTTTAGTTTGGTTCAGACAAGAAGCTTTAGCACAGTCTATTTAAATTCATTGTTCATTAGAACTGTGGATTGGATGCAGGGTGTGAATTTTTACTGTTTTATAGCTGGAGCAGTATCTAATTTCCTAGGTGCTTTCTCAGAAACAGCATGAGTATCTGATGTGCTCGCTCCCGTTCCTTGAGGATGGTGAGCTACCATTACCATCGTTTTTGGGGTGCTCATTCACAGCACAGTTCTGTGATAATACTAGATATTCTACTATCTCTCATTAAGCTCAAAACTAGCATTTAGAGTAGTTTATTGCATTTCATTTAGTCCTTAGGGGACCACCTTTGCTCTGAAAGTGGAGAGAAGGCACAGGTGTACCAAGTCCTTACATGCTGCACACAGACCCAGCTATTTTCTGGAGTTATCTGTGTTTAGGCTCATATGAAAACAAGCCATTTTAAACCCACTTGGAGATTTAAAAAAAAAATAAAAATAAAAAGAGCTCTTTGAGCCTCACGTTAAGACGTGCTTTTTAGTGCCTGGTTATTTTTGTTGCCTGTTCTCTGTTTCAGGTATTTTCATGTATTTCAAGAAATAGGGATGTCAGTATGTGACACCATTTTCTAACTTTGGGTTTACCACTGTTGTGTAGAGGGTTGAGATTACTTGCCTAGTGTGGTCTGTTAGTCATATTTTTATACATCACTAGATTGTAGTCTTTTTACTACAGTCCTGTGCTAAGAACGTGTGTCCCAGTGAAAATCCCAGTGACCAAAGCTTCCCAGAGTCACTGCTTTTCAGAGCAAGAATCTCCTGGGTTTTTGGTGTCCATCAGTATTGGTTTCTATTTGATGACAGTGTTACAATGTGCTTGGTTTGTGTTTAGCTGTATTTGTCTACTACGAGACATGGCAGGGAGGAAATTCCTGTCGACTGATGGTCGTGTTTGAATAGCTTCTCAGCTTAGCTTTTATGGCTTCTGCTCCTTGTCATGTCTACCGCCACACAGTACGGTTCATGGAGAGGCTTGGACTGCCTAGCAGCTTGCTGGATGGGGAGTCTTGCTCCAGCTTTGCACTCCTACCCTCTCGTTTGTGCTGGTTCCATGGCAGGGCCAGTTCTAGTCTTTTATTCCACAGAAAAGTATTTCCTTTTTTAATTTTATTTATTTATTGGGCTGGTTTCTCTTAACAGTATGTCAATGAAGAGATTTAAAACAACTTCCTAAGAATTCTACAATGCATCAGAGCTGCACAGGAGCGAGCAGCAAAGAATAGGCAAAGAGGAAGCTTGTGACTTTGTTTAGAAGCAGTGAATTGCGAGGTTGGCTGACCATCTGTGACTGTGTCACCACAGTCTTCTCATCGAGGCCCTGGAGCATGTCCAGAGAAGGGCTACGAAGCTGGTGAAGGGCCTGGGACACAAGTCCTGTGAGGAGCGGCTGAGGAAACTGGGAGTGTTCAGTCTGGGGAAGAGGAGGCTCGGGGGAAACCTTATTGCTCTCTGCAACTAGCTGAAAGGAAGGTGTGGGGAGCTGGGGGTCGGCCTCTTCTCACAGGTAACCAGTGACAGGACTAGAGGGAATGGCCTCAAGTTGTGCCAGGGGAGGTTCAGGTTGGAAACCGGGAGACATTTCTTCCTGTTGCTAGAAAAAGAGAAGCTGCTGAGCTCCTTTTCCTCAGGAATAAATTGTTTAGTCTTAAGCAAAGTAGTAATGCAGTTTACTTGTCAACAACTTTTTCCTCTGCCTCTTTTCTCTGTAAATCCAGGAAAAAACTACTGTTATACCCTCTGTGAAATGTTAAGCTGTTCCTGTCTGTTACAAAGGTTAGGATCCCATGGTCAGAAACTGATCTGCAGTCTGTCTTGTTTCAGGACAGTTTCTGCATCTTTGGGAATTTCTTTTCTTAAGGGTCCACCTATGTGTTCTGTCTCTGTAGTCAGGATCTTGCTCATAAGAATGCAATTCTGAAATGCTGACCACTTCATTTATTTATTTTTTAACTGTTTTAACTCTAGTTGAAAAATCACTAGAGCTTCCCTGCTACTACCAGTGCCACCTGAGCCTTCAGTGATTAGATACTGGGCAGAATGATCAAAACCCATGTACTGAGGGAAATGCAGTGGGTGGTGCAGGTGGCTGCTGACACAGCTACAGTGCAGTTGCCTGTTCAAGACTTTCTCCTCAGAACACACTTCAGAAGCCCTGAGGAGTTCTTTCTGGATGTCTTTCATTAATTTCTTGCAACAAGCTGAGTTTTGGCTCATGTTCGTTCTTCAGATGGCTGTTCTTACCTGTTGTGCCATTAATCCTCTTGCATTTAATAGTGGCTACGTAATGCTTCCCAGCAGGTTGGCAGCGTACCATCGTTTGCTGTGGTTAATCTCTTTTCAGTGTTAGCTTCCACTGACAGTCAAGGAAGTGTAGATGTTGGTATTTATCAAATTCTCTAGACTTTTGAGAATATGCTCTTTGGTTTAGGTTTTAACATTAATTATTTTGTCATCTTAAAGAATTTACATGTTTAATAGTGTATTAATTTTCAAAATGAAGATGAACGCAGAATGACATTGGGGAAAAAAAACCCTGTGAATCCATGTCATTGCAGTAGTTTGTAAACCGGTCCTTGAAGATGATCCTATAGAACATGCCAGGCAGTGCCTCTGATTCCAGCCTGATCACCTGTCAGCCCTTTAGAAGTTACTAACCTGGAGAAGTCAGAGAGGGAAGTGAAGTGTTCTGGGTCTTGAGCTAACTTCCAATGTTATTTTACATCACAGAAGATATGTAGCTGCTTTGATTACTGCAAAAACAGCTGACAAGATGAATCCTAATGAATACATTAACGTCGTCTTGAAGAAACAGTTAACCATTTATAAATTATGTCTTGTTACAAAACCAGCAAATGAAGGTGAGCGAGACTGCTGACAGCTAACGAGAATTTTTTGTTCAGGAGACGAATTACCTGAGCTGGACAATATGGCTGACTACTGGTTGGGCTCCATCGCCAGAGCTACGATGCAAACTTACTGTGAAGTCATCCTGCAAATACCAGAGCTCACAGTACATTCAACAAAGCAGCTTGCCACAGACATTGGTAAGCTCAGTGTATACGTTGTCCTGAAAAGTGTTGCTGTAACACATGGGCTCTTTCATTGCGTTAGATTTAAAGAAACTGCAACATGGGTTTCTCCTTTAGTCCTGAGCATGATTTTCTAGTAGGTACTCCTGCTTCTTCACTGCTTTGTGTTTCTGACAGTGAAAGTCAAGGCCATTCTGAACTGACAGGATTTCCTTACAAGCCAGTCTTAGCAAGGAAGACATTTGTACGTAATCTTTTTAAGTATGGCACTGCCCTTTTCCTTTTTATCGGTGCTGTGTACTGCCAGCGTATGTCATATATGGGGTATGCAGCGTGTTCTCAGTCTGTTGGGGAAGTGCTCCAGTAGGTTACAAAGGGAGCACCTGGTTGATTTTTTCCATCCACATAATAGCTGGTGTAGGGAGAATGGGCCAAAGGCTTTTAAAAAGTCGTTGTGGATCACCTGACCATCATCCTGCATTACAAAACCTATCGTATCAGCTCCTCTGTGAAGGTTAACTTACCGCCCTGCAGGTGTTAGATGACTAAAGATACTTTGAACATGGAGAAATTTTCAGGAACAAAGTAGAAGATAGTTGGCACGTGTTCACGTCTGCCTTATTCCATGTCATGCAGAGTGACTGAGGGAGGACTGATGGAAAGTGTTGGGAAAGGTGGTATGTAGAATGTTGAGGAGATGGTTTTTTTTCTTATCCTAAACTCCTGAAAGTGCCACCACCACAAGACCGCTACAACTAGTGTTAATGCAAGCTAGCCCTTTTCCCTGCTGTAAATCATGGGTGCTGATTTCCCCCTGGCCAAGCTTTAAAATTACAGACAACATCTCCTCAGCTGACATGAAAGTATGCTTGAATGCTAGTGAACTCAGCCTTCAATCTTATCTTTTGTGGTATTGCTTAAAAACAAACCACTGGATTAGCAGCTGGTTGCTTGACATTCTCCCCAGTTCATCCTTAACTTCCCCAATCCACTTGGAGTCAGTGAGCTGGAATTCCCTCCTACCTCGTCAGCCATTCACCTCTGCAGAAATTCCCATTTTTGCTGCAAGCTCTTCGCATCTGAAAGCGCAGTTGTGATCTGTCGTGTGCAGATACTGAAATGTGGCAGAATGTGTCTCAGTCTTCTGAACTAAACAGTTGTCTAAACTAGTGTACGGGAAGCCAAAAATGCCCGTCAGTCAGTACAGTCAGCTTCCAAATACACTGCAGTTTTTCTTGGTTTTGAGCTAGCAGTGGCAGAGTTCCAGCTGTCATGAAGAACAACTTTTATTGGGGTACTGCTTGCACAGTGTCTGTTGTCTGTTCAAATACATGTTTATCCTTAATCTTACAGATTATCTAATAAACGTGATGGATGCCCTTGGCCTTCAGCCATCGAGAACACTGCAAAATATTGTAACTCTGTTGAAGGCAAAACCAGAGGACTACCGGCAAGCTGCAAAAAGTGTTCCTCGCAGAATGGCCAGCAGCATTGCTGCAATGAGAGGCCTGGAGTGTTAGCTGTAATGTCTCCTCCACTGCTAGATTCGAGTCAAGGGCTTAACTGCCTTTTTTTTTTTTTTTTTAAATTCTGTAAAAACTTTGCAAAGACTGGGAAAATATTTCTGGAAATAAGAGGATTTATATCTGAATAAGTTTTAATAATTGCCTTATTCTAGGAAAAGCTGGTTCCATTTTCCATCTTTAGAAATGTGGAAAGATGTCCCACAACCAAATTTACCAAAAACTATCTGGATTATCTTGAATAGGCTGAGTGGCGCTGACTTCTAAGTAGAAATGTTCTGCTGTTAGCTGGGAAGTTCATGCTTCGCATCGGCAAGACAACCGGCTTTTTCATGAGTTTAATCAATTCTGAATATAAATTAAGGGGGTAGGTGCAACAAAGATCAACTGATTGGAAGCTCTCTTACCTGGTGGCAGTGGTCATTGCTCAAGTTTGTCATTATTCAAAGCCAAGAAGACAGCCTCATCAATTAGTAGAAAAGGCATGATCAAGCTCAGTTCTGAGAATAAAACCAGTTTTGTAGGTTGTTTCTTTTGAGATTAATATGTCCTACTGAAAGCTATGAAGATCATAAATTTAATGAAAGTTTTGTTTTCTTGTAAAATTCATTAAAGCTTGACATATGCTTCTTTGTAAAACATCTTGTCTAGCCTAAGTACACTTCCAGAACTTCCACAGCTTTTTGTTAATGAGAAATCTGGGCAAAACACGATGAGGTCCTAAAACTGTAATGCCAGCTGTATAAACTGTGCTCTATAAAACCTTACATGCAAACTCTCCTGTTCTGGAGGAGAAGAAAATCTCTTCCTTGTCTTTATATGCTTCTACCATTTTCTCCTCTTTTCAACACCAGATGCCTTGGGTAAGTAATTTTTTCCCAGTACCCCTATTTTTGCCTCTTTCCTTAACTTGGTTCAGGCTGCTCTAATCAGTGTTTGGCTTGATCCACAAATCTCTTTGCTGTCTTTGTTTTTGACTGTTTTCCCTGGCAGCCTCTTTTTTTAACAGCTATTGCTTGTTGTCCCAGCATTGCTACGCTTGTGGTGGCCCCTTTTGGGACTCTTCGGTCTGACACATCTCCCCTGGTGACTGTGTGCTTAGCTGCCGTGACTGCCAAATCTGCTGCTTTTTCTCAGCAGTCCCGTCTGTTTCTGTCACACCAACACCTTTTTTCGTGTGTTCTGTAGCACACATGTAACATGCAGATACAGGCTTATTTTTACCAGGTGTGTTTAGGGGGTAAAATTGGGTTCCTTTGCTGTTCTCATCTGGACTTTGGTCATGTTTTACTGCCAAAAATTTAGTTTGGGGAGGTGAGGAGAGGAAGGGTGTTTTATAAACAGTTTTTAGACTTTGCAAATTTTGGAACCTAAAACATTCAGAACAGAAAATTAAAATAGTTTTCTGCATTTTTTTTCTTGGCACTGTTCTCAGTTAGATGGTTATTCTTTTTGTTTGTGAGTATGGAAAGACTATTAAAAAATCTGCAAATGAATGGGAAATTTGGTGCTGTATTGAGCCGGGACTTCTCGGGTGTCCTGTTTTGCTGTGACTTGCGAAGCCTTGCCGCTGGACAGCTCTGTGCCCAGTCCCGTGCAGGGCACGACTGAGTCTTCCTATGGCCGCACTACTGCTACAGCAAAAAAAATGTTGCATACATACGCTTATCTGTGTGTGGCAATCAGTACATTTGGGAAAGAGCTAAACTAGTAAAGAGCCTAAGTCAAGTACCCGAGACACTTTCCACTTTTATTAGTTGTCAGACGCCCTCTATAAACCAGCAGTAACTGGAATAGTAAACTGTCCATGTCCTGCCAAAGTACATGCTGTTCCGATTTACCATAGGTGTGAGAGGGGTGAATCTCATTGTTTGTGCCTCTCCCATCCTTTTCCTGGCTTGTAACTAGAAAGTGAGGATTTTTGAAGCTGTTCTCGCTCACTGTTACTGCAGTTCACAGGGCAAATAGCCCTGGGCAGGCACCCAGCTGGGGCTAAAGGTTTGAGGCGCTGGAGGCCGCGCGCTGCTCTGCCAGCTCCTCGCTGAGACCTGGTGCTGCCTCTTCTGCGTGTCACCGCCCTGCTGTGCGGGCGGCACGGGGCACCCCCGGGATGGAGCCCGCGGGGGGCTGCACGGGGGGGCTGCCTGCCTGATGTCTCGCTGCTGCCGGCTCCTCCTGGATCCCGTTGTTTCAGCAGCACCAGGAGCAGGCCCAGGTGGTTCTCAGTGGTTCTGCGCTGCAGAACAGTGCCTGGCGTCCCTTTGCAGTGTCTGTCTGTATGGACAGCTGTTCGGGTTCCCCTGCGACCGGGTCTCTTGGAAGTGACGCTGGTAACGTCTGCTGGGGAGAGCACAGGAACGCGTGCCCAGGTTCTTGTTCTCAGCTCTCCTGGTGGCCTAGTGCATGAGCCCAGGCACATTGCTGCATTGCCTCTTCTGGAGGGGCAGTGCTTTTTCACTTGCAAAATCATTTGGAGGCCTTCGTCAAGGGAAGTGTGGGCTGGTCTGTGACTACGGGTTGGTGGGGGAGGGCGTCAGTTGCTTGTTTCTGGGTCAGCTGTCGTGGGATGAAGCACTGCCGCCGCACAGCGGCTCGCCTTTTCTGTGAAGGAGCCAGGCCGTGGCTCTGCAGCGTTCGGTAAGACGAGCATTCCTGTCGGGAGAAGGGAAGCGAGGAGTTGAAAAGTCTAGGACAACTCGTGTAAGAACTGGATTCCTCTGTCCGTAGCAAGTTTCCTAACCACCTTTCATCTGCCCTGTCACCGCGGTTGTTTTCACTTGCTGAGCTCTGGCTGTCCCCAGATGGCTTCCTTACACTGGTGGCCTGGAGCAGCCGTGTTCGCAGGCTCTTGGCTGGGGAACCAACAAATACAGGTCTGGGGCAGCCAGCGGACGTTCTGAGAAGGTGCGCCCTAAATCTTTATTCCTCGTATCCCTTATTTTAGGTATTCTTTGGCTGCAGGTGACTGTAAACTACCCCCGCTTTTCCACTAGTCGGAATCAGAGGCAGGTGAGGTTGCTTACCTGCCCTGCAGGCTGGAGCTGGGGGATGAATTCTGCTTACTGAGTTCTGACTTACCCCTTCAAATTCACATGGAGTCTGGTGCTGGAGGATTAAAGTGTCCTTTTCTTTTTCTGATGTAACATAGCAAATCTGTTGTAGACTTCGTATATGGAAGATAATCATGTGTTGTTGTTATCTGAGGCAAAACTTCTGGAGGAATTGTTCCAGGCGCTATGAAAGGCCATTTTAAAATACTAGCTGGTTCAAGTGGAAGGGTTAGGAAGTTACGTAAATGGAACACCAAGACCAACACCAGAAAAAACAAATGTACCAAGAACGTGATCGCTAAAGCGGAATGGCTTCAGCATACAGAAAGCTGCCTGCCAGTGGCAGCTGCTGGCATCGCAGTTGGTGTGTTTCCGTGTAATTCTGTCCCCTGGCGTTGTTTTGTTATTTAAGAATTGGAGTTTAATTTAAAGACAGTGGTTAAGTGTCTTGTTCTTGGAATCACCAAGTGAAACTGGAAAATGTCCGTAAAACTTGTAGATATCAGAAGTAGTAGAAAATCAAAGCTTCATTGTAAATTGCCATTATTTTTTGGAGCTAATCATAAAGTTTAAAAAATTCATGAATCAAGTCTTTTGAAAATGAAGGCTACAAATATTGCAGCACATTGTGTTGTAACTGCAACTGCAGCCTTAGACAAGCAATCCACCAGTCATTAAGGGTTTGAGTTTTTCAAAGAATTTTGAAATAGAGGTTCCTTGCAGAGAAGAAATAGGTAGTGACAGTGCAGCCTCACCAAAGAAGCTATTGTCCCCAGTTGACTGGAGTAGTAGGAAGCAAAAGCTCATTCTCTCATAACTGCAAGTGTCTTTTGGAGTAAATAGAATAACCAAAATGCAGTTGATAGGTTTGATTCTCCTTTTCCTTCTGTGACATTGGGACTGGCAGCTGTGGCATTCTAATGAAAGAAAGATCTAAAATTCCTGAAAACTGGTGATGGTGTTTGCTTTTTATATACCTGCTCCCTTCAACTTTTCAGGTTCTTGCTTATGTCCTTTGTACCCCCTGTGAGTAACTTCAAGGGAGGTTCCTGTGGTGGTGGCAGTCTGCAGCCCCCATTCGTTTACCGCTGCAGCCCCTGACCCTGAAGATTCGTTGCTGCCTTATCCCTTAAGCAGCTGAAAGAAACTCATGTCGTGGAAGTGATTTGTAATTTGAACACTTGAGGACTTCATGCTCCAGACAATTAGTCAAGGTAAATCTGTCCCTCTGTATCTTACCTTGTTTGTTGATATGCGCAGAAAAGGAAATGTAAGCAGAAAGACCGTGGGCAATGGTAACTGGTTCTAGCCTGTGCAAACGAGGTAACCTGTAACAGGCTCCTACTTTAAAGACAGATTATAATGAAAGGCTCCAGGAATTTAATAAACCAAATGAAAGGCTTTGCTTTTCTAACCCGTGCTTTCACCTGTGTGTGTGCAGGCCAGGAACCTTCCGCCTGGCAGAAACACAGAAAATGGGCAGTGCGAACAGCAGGAACAAAAACTGGGGGAAAGCAGGCACTCCCGTTCCTTTCCCAGAACGGGGGACCCTTAGAGAGATGATTTTGTCCAGGCCAGCGTCTCATCCCTACCCAGTCTGGCCCTGCGGTTGTCACGGTTCTTTGCTCAGTGTGCACAAGATGCGGTGCTTGGTGCTGTGCCCTTGTCTGAACGTGGGGGGATCAGCCGTGGGGGCTGCTGCCAGCTGTGCTGCGGGGCACTCGGTGCCCACTGTCCCCGTGCAGGGGCAGTGCCGGAGGCACGCGGGCGCTGTCCTGGTGGTTGTGAGCAGCTGGGCGCGCTGCTGCTGCCGTGGGCGCTGGCAGCATCCACCCGCGAGCAGTGCAAATCCCTCGGCACGCTGCCACCAAGCACGGCGCGCTGTGAGAGCCCCCGGCACCCCGAGGGGGACGGGACCCTCCTTCACACCCACCCGCGGGGAATGCGCTGGGACCCACGAGGAAGGACGGTGCTGGGACCGGCTGCCCCGGGACCCGCAGCCGTCACGCCACGCTGGGAACGATGCCCAGGACATCAAGTTCCCAGTCCTGTGATTTAACCACACGATCATGTTTCCTCTTGAAGTTTTGCACAAGTACTTCAGTAACGTAGATCCTCAGCGTGGCTGCGATGGGCACGGAGCCTCCTGGGAACGCGTGGTGCCAGCAGCCCGGTGCCCGTGCCCTGGGCTCAGCGCCCCGTGCGTGCAGCAGCGAGGTCGGGCGAGTGCAGCCCCTCGCCCCCTGCCCCGTGAGATGCTGCTCAGCACCCTGCCGGGCTGAGCTCCACCCTCTGCCAACAGGAACCTCTCTAAAGGAGACTTTTCAATTAATTTGTTTATTTATTGCCAGGAATGGTACTGTAAATGGCTTGGCACTTCCTCTCCCGCCTGAAGCTTTATCAAGTCTGGAGTACTTATCTCTGACACACATTAACCGGTGCGCTCACCTCGGGGCGAGCATTAACAACTCCTGAGCAGCAAACAACCTACAGAGCGTGCAAGCCTCCAAGCAGCAAAAGGATGTTCTTTTCACTCTGTTTACATCAGAGTCATTAGACGTGGAAATACAGTGATCTCTAGTCAAAAGCAGTCTGGGGCCCTGCAGATCTGGCTCGGCCCATATGCAGCACACACTTGCAGCGCAAACTGCAGTCTCTGTCCAACGGGCCGTGACAGTTCCTGCTCTTGCACCTTGGAGGGCTCCTGGATCCCCTCCCAGCACCGCTGCCTCGCAGCGCTGCTTCCTCGTGGCTCTGGCACTGCAGACCCTTGGGCAGACCCAGGAGCTGTGCATCCTCCAAGCTACCCACAAGGAAGAGCTCCACACATGCCTGTGCGCATGGCTGCTCATCAGAGAGAAACAGTGGGTTATTATATCACCAGTTGATTCATACAAGCTCTGTGTGCTAAAGTCAGAGCCTGACGCAGACTCTGAGATTTATTGCAGGATTTATTATAGAGCTTCTTCACAGTGAACATTTTAGGGGAGGGGAGGAGAGCGAGGGCTTTTGGTTCCTTCCTGATTTTGCCAAAGCATCGGAGGCTGCTCAGCGAGCTGTGAACCGAGCACGGCAGCAGCAGCTCAGTCCGCGGGGGGCAGCGGGCGCGCTGCTCACTCGGTCTCTGCGTCGCTGTCCGGGCCCAGGGCGTCCAGCGGCCGCACGCGCAGCGAGTCGTAGTTGGGCGGCGGGGTGCCGGGCTCGGGGGGCAGCGCCTCGCCCCGCGCGGTGCCGTGGCTGGGGACAGCGCCGGCCTCCTCGTGCTGGAAGCCCAGGTTCGTGTGAGCCTCCACCAGCTCCGACACCGTGGGCGGTGCGTCCGGGTACCGCGCCTGCGCCCGCTTCTGCTTCAGGCCTTTGCACCAGCCGATGATGTTGATAACGGTGATCCACAGGGAGTCTATGATGATTTCCCCGAACTCTATGAGGCACAGCACGGAGCCGCCCATCCAGAACCCGAACTGGCCTCCCAGGCTCGACAGCAGCCAAACAATCTGCAGGCGGGAGAGCGGGACAGAGAGGTGACGTGGGGCCCGGCGGCTGCCACTCCCTGGGCTCTGGTGCGGAGCTCGTGGCAGCCCCGCGGCGGCACCGCACGGAGCGAGCGCGGGGCACTCACCGTCGTGGCAGCAGACTCCGAGATCGTGCGGTAGTTGTATTCCTGGAAGTAGATGTTCAGCTTGATGATGCCGTTCCTGTAACACAGGAGGGGAGCTCAGAGCTCCCACGCTGTGGGAGTCCCGCGGGCACGCACCCCCAGCTGCACAGGGGGAGGGCCGCCCCCAGCCCTACCAGCGGGAACCTCTGCCTGCTGCGGGGAGAAGCCGAGAAATGCTCCCCTCTGCAGAACAGCTGCTGGGGGAGGGACGTGGCTCTGCTCCTGCAAAAGCACTTGCACACCTGGAACCTTCTCCAGGGCTGCCTGCTGTGGTTTCTTCCCAGCTGCCTTAGTTGGTCCGAAGCCTCCCCTGAGCGCCGCGCTGCCTGTGCTCTGGCCGCAGGGACAGGGCAGCCGCGGGGTGCAACAGCCCCAGGGCGGCAGGAACCCAGGCTCTGTTTCTGCCCTCAGCAGCCAGCCAGGGCGCACACGGAGCGTGCTGGCGAGGCTGGGTGGTGCTAGCGAGGTGTTTGCTCACCAAGCTGAAGTTAAGCATCTTCTTTTTGTTTTGCTCTGATTTGTTTTTAGGGCCTGGCATAAGGGCAGGACCCGGTTGGAGCTCTGTACCAGCCCAGGCTGTGTTGCAATACGTGGGTTAACGCGAGGCTCCTCGGCCTCCACAAGAACTGGCTTTTCAGGCATGCTGAGCAACGAACACCACGGGAGCTGCCTGTGCTTCCCAAATCTGCCCATTCCTTTCTTCCCCCAGCTCAGGGTTTAGGTTATCAAGGGATAACTCATCAGCTACCCTGTTTTTGGTGTAACCCCCTCCTGCTGCTGCTGCTGCTGTTGGCAATTTGGAGGCATAAGTATAAAGGGACGAACGCAGCACTACAGGAGCTGATCCCTTGCAGTTCATCGCTTTAGAGCTTCTGGGCTGCTGTATGGGACCAACTGGAAACATAGCTCGTGTTCATGTTAATTTAATTCCACGTTTGCGGTTGTGTCTGACCCCCTTTGTTACTGTGAGGAGCAGAGGATGTGCGCGAGGTGCGTTTCTTGCTTCATGTATTTTCCAGGCAAGCGTGTGCCAAATCTTGTTCTACCTTCTGCATTAGCAGTGTGCGCTCTGGCTGATGGCCAAGGCACGTGTTAAACTAATGTTAGCAGGCTCGACAGAGAAGATACAGCGGTTGTGCTTTTCGCTTACCTGTCCAGAGTCACATTTGTTGACATGTCCCTTTCATAAGACAAAATATGGAAAATCCAGTCCTAGGGAAACAGAACTCATTCAGAACGGAGAAGCAGCATCCTGTCTAAGCACTTGCCAGGGCAGGAACCCAGGGAAGTAAGAAACCTGTCCTGAATAGTCCTGTTTTAATCCAGCTCTATTGGATTAAAAGCACGACAAAACATTGAGTAACGTGTTCCTTGAGTGGCCTCCATCCCGCTCCCACTCGGTGGTTTGTGCAGGGGTTACAACACGTCACCACGCTGCCTTCACTGACTCTGACTTTGCATTCACAGATGGTGTCGGGCTGCAGGGGCATCCTGGTTTAACGTGGCGAGTTCATAAGGCGCTCGTCCGATGTGCTTAGAAGGAGGCAAAGGCAATTAACAGGAGCTTGTGGCAGAAGATGGTGCGTATGTACCCATTCCTATCTCCTGCATTTGGCAGCTTGTAGATGCCTTTGCTCAAGCACACTTCTGCTGTGGCTGCGTTTATGCAGCGGTAGCAGAGTCATGCTGGCTGTCATTTTATCAATTCAGGATTAGAGATTATTGTTAAGATAAAGTTTTTCTGTAAGGGCTGTGTGTGAAGTCCTTGGTGGCCATGTGCTGGAATAAATTGAATCACAGTGCATGGCTGAAATCTCCTTTGAAATCAGTTACAACCGATTCCGTGTCACGCGGCACACCGTACCTAACAGGGTTTGCCTTAGGAACTGCGCTGCCCGCCTGGAGGATGCCAGGCGTTCGTCCCACGCTGCGGGCACGGCGTGCTGTGTGACGCAGAGCCAGCAGGACAGCAAGGGCCTCTGGTGCATGGCGGTGGCAAGAGGCAAGGCTGCACACCTAGTATTGATGCCGGGTAATCCTGAGTGTTTAGTGCATGGTCCAAACGAGTGTTTGTTCTCTCTTCAGGGAGCCCACGAGACCTGACTGCACCTCCAGCCTCCACCACCCTCGTGTTGTGGGAAGGTGGCCCCGTTCCTGGCTGCTCTCTGCTCCCAACGGCACGAAGCCTCAAGGCGACAGCTCCCAGCGAGCGCGCTGCAGACCCCGACCAGGCGGCGTGTGCGAGGCAGGGATGAAGGTAAGCACTCGTGCCCTGTGCCGTGCCAGCAATCTTGTAGGAGGAAAGGCTGTGCCATGCCCTGCCTGCACTCGCCTGGCAGGGGAGCGTGGTCACTCAGCTTTGCTCATGCTGCTGCGGGGTTGTCACCCCTCGTGCCTCATGCTCTGGGGTTAGGCTCTGTCTGCGTGCTGAAAATGTGTAATTTAGCAAAGAGGCCCTTGCTACCTGGACATTAACTCTAAAAGTACTGAGTGATTCATGTGGTTAAGAACAGGTAGTTATTAATGGCTGTTTCAAAACAAGAAATCAGTGTTACCTCTGAAGCTTCAGATGGCCAGTCTGCCATAGAGATGGTCATTTTATACTGCGTGTCACTAGAAAGGAGGGGAAAGAACGTTAACATAAAGTCACTGGAACTTCAGTTCTCATTCAGATAAGCAACCCCACTCGGTTTTCTGCAATTTTAAGGGGGTCAGAATTGATGGGAGACAAAATGCAGGATTCTTTTCACCTCTACAGCTGCCAGAAATAGTTGAAGTACTTACTTGCATGTTTCCTTGCAAGAGTCAATGCAAATTTGTCTCTGTCTTATACTTGATCTCAGTGATGAATAGCAGTATGCTGTTCGGTGAAAACAAAAAAACGAAGCTTCTGTTTAGCTAAGAACCCCACTTACTTTATTCATTTCATAGATTCAATTTTAATTTCTCAATAGCTATAAAACGCGTGTCCAGTCCCTCCCTCCTGCGTGCCAGTGCCCTGGGAAGGCCGTACAGTTAGCTTTGTGCTCTTACCCCAGCCTGGGTTATCGTCATTGTTGCAGTAAGTTACCCCTTCAGGTAAAGGAAACATATAGTGACCACATCCACAGATTTCAGCCATGTGATTTTGGAAACAGGAACGCAGGCAAGCCTGAAAAAAGGGAAGAGGGAGCTGCTTAGAAGTGGGGTGTACTTCCCTGGTGATCTCTGTGTTGCTGCTGTCCGTGTTTGCTATGAGAATTAGCCTGCTCCCAGGCACATTCCTTACAGGGGCTCTCTTGCACCGAGTAGAAGGTTTTGTAGCTCCATACAGAGAGAAAGCTGCCTCTGCCGTGGGAGCCATCCTGCAGAGATGCTCCTCCAGCCTGTGCCAAGCATCTCCGGGTGCTGCAGCACAACGTGGCAGCCCCTCAGGCAGCACTGTGTTTGTGGTCTGTCATAACGTAGTGATTCCAACGGAAAGAAGAGGTTGGTGAATAAGCTATCATGTTTATAGCTGCACTGCAATTACATTTCTCTTTATGTTGCATTTTTACTACTACTCTGGTTTTTAAGCTAAATTGTAGTGGCAAGTTAACGTGGGTAATTCACCTCGCAGGAGTAGAAGGGAGCTAAATGCCTGCTCCCAGCCGCACAGGAAACTGCTCAATTCTTAATTATTTTAGGGTTTCATGGAAGCAATATAGTTCCAAAAAGGAATAAAAATGTTCTATTTTATGCATAGACACAGCTGTTGTCTCCAGGTTTTATATCACATATTGACAAAGGGCTGGTTTCCACTTTAAAGCCAAGACATTAAAAATACTTCAACAAAAAGAGCAGGCTTTAGAAATCTGAATTATCTTATCTGTGCATCTGTTTCTCTCCTTGAAGGGATTACAGCTGCAGCTCCGACAGCATGCGATCCAGGGCTGCAACACTGCCATTAGCTCAGCGAGGCATGAAGTTAATCATCAGAGATTGGAGTGGGATTTTTCATGAAACAATGCACAAAGCAATAACAAAGTCTATGAGAAGATAATTGAATTTAACAGTTTCAGCTAGGTAGGACAGTCAGAGAATGTCTATGTAACACGAAATGCTTACAGAATTCACTATAATCGTGGAGTGATTAAAAAAAGCCTGGTTTTGCTGAGAGGTCTCTGAAGTGACACGAATTATGCGGACATAGTTCCCTGGTCAGCGTTTAGCAACTTTTAAGTAATAATGCAATCATTTCAAGTATTTGCTTAAACGTTATACAAGCATCTTAAAAAGTAGGGTAAAGTGGTCCAATTGTTATAATTATATAAAGGCAGAAATGCGAAAAGCCTGCTAGACCAAACCCCTTCAACGTGTCTGAGATGTATTCTTCAGTCCTTTGTAAATAACACCAAAAACGATTTTGGTGTTTTCGTTGGTGCCAGATCTCACCCCTAAGAAATGTTTCTCCCTTATGTTATAGCCTGTTACAAATTAACCAGTGTTTAATGTTTACACTATATTTTTATTACAGATTCAAGGTTTACAAACACTCAACTTTCTCATCCCAATTTTAAAGTGAAGAAAAGACAAAGGTCTGTCTTCACTTCCTGTACAAAATAAGCGCCCTTCTCAGTGTAAAAATTGACGTAGTTCTCTTAAAGAGAGAAGGATTAAAAAAGAAGAGGTGTGTTCAGGAGAGGGATCCCTCCCGTGTGTTTATCCCTCTCAGGGCAGTAGCACTATTATGTGCGTACACAAAATACAAGCTGCTTTGCACCTTAGGGCAGCAGAGCAGCAGCGTGGTTAAAACCAGGAGCACGACAGTTATCCGAATAGCTGTCATCCTCCCAGAGCATCCGGAGCAGCAGGAGGCATCCCGCTTCGTGAAAAGCTGTCGCGCTGCGGTCTCCGCAAAGCCTCCTAGCACTGCAGTCACCTGGGCAGCAATGCTGGCACTGTTACCGCGGCACGTGAGGGTGTGCTGACTGCTCAATAATCCCGGGAGTTTAAAGAAGTTAGCGTGTTGAACACGGGTAATGATTGCATGTCCGCCCCTTGCAGTTGATCTCCTTATAATTAAAAGATTTCAGCCAAGCATGGAAATTGTAGAAGACGATATTCTCACAGCTGAAAAGAAATTAACTGCCTCAGTGACACGGCAGGATCAGTTATTCTTTTAAAGGACCTCCGGAAGGAGAAAGCTGAAGTGGCAGGCGGCCGGCACGTGCAGCACTAGTGAGGCACCGACCCCTTCAGGAGCCCGTCGGGGCCAGGCCCCTGGGGCTGCTCGGGGGCCAGGGGGGCAGCAACACCAAAGAGCCTGCGTGTGCTCGCCTCCTCTCGCTTTGATGTGTTCAGGGTGAGAGGGAACCTTCCGTGGGGGGAGCTGAGCTCTGAGGCAGCAGTGTCCGACGAGACCAGCTTTAAATCGTGGTCATATGTGAAGGTACAAATATTTTGCTTTTTGGTCTGCAAATCAGTGCCCTGCTGGTATGTTGCCTGTACCAGGGTCCTACGTAACAACAGAGATCCTGGGGGATTTTCTGTGTTACGGCTTTTGAGAAAATTACAGCAATGCCCATTTTCATCCCTCTCAAAATGAAACAAACTTCATACCTGGATAAGGCAAAAATAACTACTAATACCGCTTCCTTGCTATGTGAGCTGCTTTGGAACAAGAAGGAAGACTGTGTATTACACAAAACTGTGTTGTCTGCCAAAGCAATATTCCTAATAGTTTGAGGTAACTTTTAATAATTACATCGTTAGGTTTTGATCCTGCAACACAGAGTTATTTGCATTGGCTCCACTGGATTGTTTCCAAACCTGGGGCTACTGCGTGTTCAGACTTGAGTTTTGATTTATTACCATAAAAGAAGGTTCCTGTGCCTAGGTTATGCTTCCTTCCTTATCATTGCTGAGCCTCCAGTAACCTGACATGTCAGTCAAAATCTGTAACTGCTTTGAAGACTTCCCCTAACCATCTTTGTTTGATTTAAAATCATGTTTTACCTGTATGGAGTAGGAAGTATTGTATTCACTGTAAAGGTTTTTTACAGGGACATCAGACCCATTCATGGTACAGTCACTGTAGGGATAGCCCATCCGCTCTAGTTCATCCTGAAAGAAAACCAAGACAGCAAACGTGTAGTTATTGCTCCCCTGGGCACCTGGGGCTACTTTTCCAGAGATTCTGTAATTCCCATATTCCCTGCTGGCTTCGAAAAAACCTCAGAGAATCGCTGTCATCTTGTGCTCTGGTACCTCTGCTCTAGGAGGACCAGGGGCGCAGAGTGGGTGCCCTGACCAGAGCTGCCAGCCGAAACTTGGGCTCTGGAGTGACATGCCAACAGCATGTGTTAGCAAGGAACCTTCTGACATAGTGTGAGAGGAGGGAACAATGACCTGGGCTCAATATTTTGGCTTTAATAAAGCACTTTGCCAGGACAGTTACATAAAAGCCTCCATAAACTTTTCCAGCCCATAGCTAGAGCACGCCTTGACTCTTTTGGTTTGAGCCAGTTCAGCCAAGACTTAAAACAAACTTGGTTGCGGTCCCATCAGATAACATTATTCTCAGACAATCTGCTCTAGAGGAATGCCACACATACCACCAGCACGCCAATGGAGGTTTCTGTCCCAGCCATCGCGTAGATGCCCTGATCCTTAAGAAATGGGAAGCTCTTCTGTTGATGCAGCATCAGCCGTGCCCCAGCAGCAGACGACAGGTAGGGGATGTAGTCCTGCTGGCTGATGTCCAGAATCAGCTTCAGCCCTGTGGCACCAAACAAAATATTCTGAACAGGAATGGCATCAAAATTCAAGTCTTTGTTAAACAAACAAACAACAACAAAAGACCACCTGAGCATCTTTTCCTCTCACTGTGCACAGAAATCTGCAGTCCTTGGGGGAAGAACCCAAGTCTGTCTGTCACAGCAGTGTTACACGTGTATAAATACGCATGATGGCAAATGCACAGAATGGAAATATCTCTATCCAGATGTTACACTTCTGCTAACTGTAGTCACATTACTTCTCTCTATGCAACAGATTTCCCTTCTGGGAGCTTATACCCTCTGGAAAACAGTTAATCCCTGCTGTAGTGCTCTAGAGAAAAAGAAATTACAAATCTGTTACAGATAACAGAAATTGCCATTGAGAGACAGAGTAATTCCCAGCACTTCTGTTCCTTTAACTCTTTCTTTAGCGGAGCTTTCTCTTACCAAACTCGGCTCCAGGGTTGGAAGAATTCAAAGCCTCTTTGTCCATGCCCCAGTTAAAGATGTAGCAGTTACCGTGGTCTGGGTGATAGATTTGGGTGAAATTCCTGGAAGAATCATGCGCATAAAACTGTGACTCTCAGGGAGAAGTAAAGGGTTATCAAATAACGGATGTGGTGAGACTGGTTTTTGGCAGCTAGCTCTGGGATTCACTTTAAATTGCTTCATTTGTTGAACACTTGAATAGAAATTTCAGCTGATGTAATTTCAATCAATCTGCTGTTGGAAACAAAGAAAAGCCAGGTACTGACATGTACCGAGGCACAGCTGTTGAGGATAATGCTCTGTTGTAATGGAAAAGAATAGCCTGCCATGCAGATGAGACCAAAAATACTGGCTTGATCTGAGCTATAGTAACAGGCTTTGGCTTGTGTTATATCTCATTCTTTGATACTAATTCTCTATTGCCTTCTTTGCAGAAGTGGTATTGCTGGCAGGACTCCTTGAAGCCTGGGTTGCTGCTGTGCACTCGAGTTTCTCAAAACTGTATATATAAATTTGGCATTCGCAAGAATGATGGATAAAATGCATTTCTCAGAGCCTTGCGTAAAAAGATAAGGTGTAACTGAGGGCTGTGTCTCTGTGCTGACTCAACACCTGAGCTGGCAGTGATTATTGCTAAATTCCTAGCGAAGGTCTCATCGGTGCTGCTAGCCTCAATACATCATGAGCAAAATGGCCCATCCAAACTAAAACCCAAGCCACTATCCCCAAATACCCTGTTTCAGCCAGGATCACACCCAGAAACCATCTGGGAAATGCTGTTAGCCTTAAGGACCCAGATATACTTTAAAAAACAGAAAACAACAATAAAAGAGCTGTCTTGCCTTCGGCATCCTGCACCACCCCTGATGTGCCAGGAAGGGCTCAGTGTGTACCTACTTGTAGTTGCAGGGTTCAGCCCCGTAGAGACACGCCAGGATCATGTCTTCTGCCTGGTAGCCCATCCTGATTCTTTCTTGCAGTGGGACTTTGGAGAGGATGCTGGTGGACTGCAGGATGTACCACTCCGTCACCGCCTGCGCTGCACTGGTGAAGTTCCTGTAGGTGCAGTTGTTGGAGCCCTGGTGGCTGCACTGGAGACACACACAGTCAGCTCCTACCCCGTGCCACCCCTGTCAGCTGTTCCTGTGGGAGCCAAAGCTGTGGCCAGGCAGGAGCTGAGGAAACGGCGGCCACATCTGAACGTGCTCAACAGGTGGGTCAGAGAATGATACCACAGAGACTGGCTTAGGTTGGACGGGGCCTTAAAGACCATCTAGTTCCAGCTAGGTGCCACCCACTAGATCGGGGTCCCTTTCCCAGGGACGCTTCCCAGCTGGACAGATTCTCCATCAGTCCCAGAGGTTACCTCACCGTGCTTACAGAAAACATCATGTTTTGCTCAATTCCTGAAGGCTGCAGGTGCCTCAGCTTCCAAGGTCTTGGCCTGTAACACTGCCTGCCAGGATTGAGGCCATGGGAGAAGAGGACGGGGGGAAGCAAGGCCACCGCGTGCCCCCACCGTGCCCCTGCAGCGGGCGCTGGGCAGGGGAAGTGGCCGCAGCCTCTCCCCAGCGCTTTGGGTGCAGGAGCAGAGGAAGGCGTGGAGGCGGCAGGCAGAGCCCCGGCCTTTGCCCTGCCCTGGGGCAGCGGGCAGCCCCTGGCTGGGGGCTGCTGCGTGGCGCAGGGGACAGGCAGTGCCCTGCCCGCACCCGCTGCGGCTGCGCCCTGCCCTCCCCGTGGCGGAGATGCTGTCACTACCGCACCGCCTCTTACCAGCTTCACTGCCAGCTTGTACTTCTTCTCTTCGGATGTGGTGTTGGACGGGGCAGGAGGAGCAGCAGTGGTCCCGTTCCCTGGGGCAGTCTCATTCCCTGCAGCAGTCCCGTTCCCCGGAGCAGTCCCGTTCCCTGGAGCCGTCACGTTCCCTGGAGAGATCCCATTCTCTAGAGCGGTCCCGTTCCCTGGAGAGGTCCCGTTCCCTGGAGCGGTCCTGTTGGTCTCAAAGATCTCCACGATGACAGGGTTGTCCTTGTCGTGCTCATCAATGAGCACCAGTGGAATCTGGTTCCAGAGTGCCAGATCCAGCCCCTCGGAGGCATTGTCGCTGCCGTTCAGCAGCAGGGGTGTGATGGTGTCCCCATGCGTGGGCTGCAGGATCCTCTCCAGAGCCGCCTCGATCAGCTTGTCCAGCTCTTTCAGCAAATGCTTCACCTCCGAGTACCTGCAGGGCGACAGGCGGGCACCAGCTGGCATAAGGGCGCTCGGGAGGTGGCAAGGATCCGTCACGCCGCTGCGCCAGGCCCGTGTGGGGCCCGCAGCTGCGGGGAGATGTAGGAGAGGTACTGCACGGCAGCGCGAGGCTCTGCACAGCGCAGCCAGCTGGGCGCCGCGTCTCCCAGCAGCTGGGTGTAAAATCATCTGGAGATAAACAGAGTCCTTCGCTGGCAAACCTGCTGCACTCACAGCCTGTCGGCACAGGACTGCGTTTGGTGTATTTCAGCAATTCACTGCAGTTTACACAAAACAACTCTAGCAAGCAGAGAGAAAAAACAGCAAATCCCCGTGCCTCAGTCGAGAGCATCTCACCTTGCGCTACACTACTGCGTGGATATAAATTTGAAGCAACTCTAGCAAAGATCAGTTGCTCCTTTGAAATTATAATTATGTTACTGTAGCTCACAGCAGATAGCACTGTTTAACTAGCTCTTAATGGCTGGAGTGTATGCGATAAGAGGTATGTTCATGGCGAGGAAAAAGAAAGGAATTGTGGGGAGAGATCACGAGACTGATTTTGATTGTGACAAGTTAGTTGAACTTCAAGTTTTCTCTGAGCCAGGGAAAGTTTACAGGAAGGCAATAACCATTATTAGATTAACTGATACAGTAATGAGAAACAGACAAACTCGCAGGCACACAACCCCTTCTTTGGAGCTGAGCCATTTGTTTTTATATTGTTCTCATTTGTTTGTTTTTTAGTGCCACTTGGTGAGTCAAAGGGTAATTTTCACTGCTGCTCCTAATGTGATACCTGGGACAGGAACAGACCCGTCTATCTTGTGCTGTAACTGCCTGTGTTCATGTGCAACTCTATAAATCAGGCAAAGGAAAACTTACTTGAAGGGGTTGGCGTTGCAGACCGTGACTGCAGGGAACTTCATAGTCTTGAAGCCGATAGAGAGCGACGACGTGACGTTGTAGGAGAGGTACGTGTTAATGAGGATACCCCACTGCCAGAAGACCAGAGACGCGAAGAGCAACGTTAAGAAAAACCAGATGACTTTCTTCTTCGGCCCCTCCTTGATGATGCGCTTGGGGCCGTGCGTGTTGGTGTTGTCGCAGTACCAGACCAGCAGCTCCTTGTAGGTGTAGCCAGGGCCCTTCTGGAGGCGGTGCAGGGCCCGGACAAAATACTTCTTCACATTCATCCTGGTGTCTGCAAGCAGGAAAGAGAGATCAGGCCAGCTGCCTGGAGAAGCAGGGCTTCGCAGCAGGCCAAGCCCAGCGGTGCTGCCAGCAGGGCAGAACGGCAGAGTTATGTGACAACGGCCCTGGTTTGTAGCCCCAGAGAAACGTGGAGCCGGAGCTCCTCACGTCAGGCTGTGACAGAGAAACAGCCCCAGATTCTTGAGAGGGTGTAAGGGGGGGACCTCTGCTTTGCAGTTCCAAAAGTGGTGGATGCGGCCGTGTCCCTTTTTGTGGTGCCTCTCAGCCCCACGGGAGGTAAGCTGCTGGGGCCTGCGTGAGGTTTCTGTGCCTGGCGGTAGGGTACAGAGCCCTGGCTCTGTTCACGTCCTTCCCATCCCTGGGGAGGATGGCTGTGCTGTACCCAGGTGGGCACACGGTGCCGGGACAGCAGCAGGAGCTGCCCTGGCCCTGGCCTTCCTCCCACCACCACCATCAGCTGTCCTCAGCGGGGCCCCTCCTGTTGGGGCGGACGGACGGGCAGCCCTGTGCGAAAATGGCTTCGACTCCCCAAGCCTCTGTCATTTCAAGTTAGTCTGTAATGGGTTTCCCTGGGAGGAGGGGCGGTGTTTTGCCTCCAAGCATCACCCAGGTCACTGTAAAAAGCCACAAGCGCTGTTGCTGCTGCAGCCCAACAGCATCTGAAGGCTTTGTCAGGGCTGGGTGGACCAAGTGCTCACACATGGAGAAACACGTCCTGCTTTCGTGTTGCATTCAGGCTAACCGCGCGTAGTGCTCCGGCTAACGCTGGGCTTAAGAGTTTTTCTTAAAATGGGTGACGAAAAAGTATTCCAGTGTGCCAGAATGCCAAAGGGGGACAGGACTTAGAAACTGCAGTGTCTTTCCCAGACCAAGAATGCTGTTAAGTACATGTTGCCCGCCAGAGGAAGAACAATAGATGTTTTTTTCCCACCAAATTCCTTTGTCTTTAAGATAGTATCGGTATGTTTCTATGGCTCATGTGAGAGATGCTGCATATTTTACATTCATGTTGTGAGTAAATAGAACATTTTGTGCTGCTATTTTTAAGGCGAGAATTTGTGTTACTAAATCTTAATATCCTGAGGCAGGATTTCAAAACGAAACAGAGTCAGCTACTTAGAAAATTCTTCAGACTTCAGTTGTAGGGGAATAGAATTCAAGATAAATGCTGTGTATATCACAGCATCCTAGAAGAAGTAGTAGTGAAATAATATAGCAATATTTCAGTAACGAGCAGTACTCAGTACCGGGCTCAAGTCACAGGCACCAAGACAGGTCTGATTTATAAACAATACAGTCAAAATACACTTAAAGGCAGAAAGACCAGCAAAGCAAACTAGTAAATATTTTCCACCTTTTAAGAAATCCAATAAAAGATTTAGATTAGATTAAAATTTAAAACACACCTACACTTTGCTGGGCAAAATCCAGCCCTGCTGGACCTGACTGGCTGCATGCCCTGCAATCTGTTTGCTTTCCTGCTGACACACTGCACTGGCTGCGCTGGGAGCCTGGGCTTTCTGCTGCCTTCTGAAACCTGCTAGAGAGGATCCCAGGCGCTCGCTGCACAGCTCCATCAGCTGCACATCAAGCTGAGAACACCAGAAGTTATTATTTTTAATATTGTTTCCTAAGCCTGAATCTTACCAGTTTTTTCCTGATGACAGTGTTGAGATGTGTACGTGCGGTTTGAGGAGCGCATGCAGAATAAAAGTTTCGTTTCTGACTAAAGTTGCTCAATGGCCAGTTTTGAACCTGCCTTTATCTTTGTTCGGTTCTGCAGGATTCATTCACACATTTATTCTCCATCTTGAATTTATTTCCATTTAACCACTTTAAGAGTGTCCTTTTCTTGCTAGCAATAGCAGTGGGAAAATACTGTCATAGGAAAAGAAGACCACGTTCAAATCAGTTTTAAGCAAAGATCAGAAAACCTCGCAGTTTGCATTATGTCTTCAGCTCAGCAATCATAAAAACACTGTGCTGAAGGGCAGCGTTTTCTCATTTTTAAGTTACACTCAGGCCGTACTGTGGAAAATGAAATTGAAATAGTTTTTAGATACGTTGTAAACTGATTCAAACCATTTTTTCCTCAATGTCAAAGCTGCTGGCCTGGTTCCGGTAATTGTGACCCCCTCGCACAACCCCCTCCGAGGAAGGTGGCAGGGCTGCAGCAGGGCGGGGGCCACGGAGGCGCGCGGAGCCCACGGCGCTGAGGTGCCTCCCCCGAAGCTGCGGGTGCTGAGCTAATGCTCACAAAGCCCTGTCCCTGCTGCTGCCCCCCAGCCCCGGTATTTATGCTGTGTGCAAGCTCAGGGACCCCAGAAACACGGCAGCTCCCAGCTGCTGCAGGGGTTCCCTCCCAGGAGAACCGTTCCCCTCCCAAGGCCCCGGTCAGGGCAGGGGAACACACACCCGTCGGGCTGCCCTGCTCCTTTTCCTCGTTTGCGTTTTTTATCGTCGCACTGCTGATTTGCAGGCTTCCCCTCTAACACGCCGATAGGAGCAGACTTCGTGTTCCCCTCAGCCACCTGTAACCGCGCGCTGCGGCTGCTCCGGGGCTCGGCAGGGCTGCGCCTCGCGGCGTGCCCGGTGACCGAGGCACCGCGGCTCTGCCGCTGGCACCTGTCCGTGAGCCCGGCGCCCCTGGGAGCACTTCCAGGGCCTGCTCCCAGGGACACGAGCCCTCTGCGGTGCACGGCCGCCCCGAGCCCTTCTCCCGGCGGCACCGCAGCTGCGTGCTGACCGAGGCTGTCCCGAAGGCAGCCTGCGCGGGCCCGAGAGCGCCGTGCTCTGCGCTGCGCGGGTGTCCTCACCTTCCCCCAAGGGCCACGAGTCCGGCCTTACTCCTAGCATCATCCCGGGTGAAACTCCTCCACCTTACCGGTGAGATCAGACTTCCACATTACGAAATTATCGTGTTGACTGTGTTTAATCTCCTCCAGAGTTTTCCTGGGGCAGTTACCACTTACAGGAAATAAAGACATAAGCAAAACTCGGCACACTCCTGGAGACTGCAGGTGATACCTGGGCTGTAAAACCACCCCAGCAGTACCAGCCCGATACTGCAATTATTCCGTACTTTCGCTACCGAGACACACAATAGTCATAACTCTTTGATCATCAGCTGCTCGTATGCCATCTCCTCTAGAGCCAGATGAAAAGACGGCAGTAAAACAACCAGCCTTGTTTTCCTAGAGAAGATGGTTATGCTAGCTAATGGTACTTTTGCAGCTTAGAGGGAAGTTTTTTATCATACCACAAGTTTACAGGATGGCAGATAAAAGGAACAGCGGAGCAGCGAGGTGTCACCGTGTGATGAAAGCCCCCCCGAGGCAGGGGCCACAGAGTGCCCAGCGGGCGCTTTGCTTTGCTGGCTCCGCGCGATGCCACACACAGCCGCCGGCTCAAACGCCTGCCGGTGCTGCCTGGTGCTTGCCAGGCACGCGTACAGCACTGGAAGCTCAGAAAGCATCTGCCTGACTTTCTGCACTGTATGTCAGATGCTCCATCCCTTCTTTCCCTGCCGCAAAGCCTGGATTTCCCATAATGTTGCTGTCTCCTAGGGCACTCGCACTCCCCACTCGCAGCTAAGCTCACGTTGCTGAGAGTTACACCTGCTGCTTGTGCAACGATCAGCACGGATCCTTGAACGCAGAGGAGCAAAACCCCTCGGCGGCTCCTCCCCAAACGCAGCTCTCCGATTCTGCAACAGGCAGCGTCCCGGACAGGGAGCATCCTCTGTCGGCACCCCGGGAGGCAGCAGCGCGGGACGGGTGGCACCTTTCCCAGAACAAAGGAAATGGACAGTGAAACATTCAGAAAGTTGCGGTCTGCTTCCATGCCTCTTATCAGGGAGATTAAGGTATGAAGGCCCTGTGTAAACAGAGGTTAAATAAGAACAACTACACCTGACTGCACAGTAGGTGCGTCCAGAACACCCGACCGGCACGATAACCTGCGCCGATGCTGCCAAAGCAAGAAAAGGTCGGAAGGCTTCGGGGCCGTCCCTGCGAGGTCCTCACCGCGAGGCACCACGAGCACGGCAGCCCTGCACTCCTCAGAAACATCGGCAAAGAACCGTACCGAGCTCTCCCTCTGTGAGCGACGTTACCCCGTCGGGACGGCAAACCACACCCTTTATGCAAGAGGCAGGAGCACCCGGCGAACAGCCCGGCCCTGCCACGGCACCGAACGCCCCGGGCAGCCTCGCTCCGAGCGCCCCCGCCCCGCGCGGTCCCGTCGGGCTCGGCCGTCCCGGGGCGCCGCAGGACCGGGAGCCTCGGTGCCCCCCCCCGCGCTGCCATCGCGTCGTGCCCGGGCCCCGCGCCCCGACGGCGGCTTCGCCTCTCCCGGGGCCGCCCCGCGCCGCCGGCCCCGACAGCACCCGCCGCGGCACCGCCACCCGCAGCCGTCGGGCCGGGGCGCCGCGTCCACGCTGGGCAGCGGCAGCGGCAGCAGCGGGGGCAGCAGCTCCCAACCCCCGGCCCCCGACCCCGGCCCCCGCCCGTACCTGCCGGTGCCCGCCGGCCGCGCGGTCCGCGGGCGCTGCGCCCTGAGGCCGGCCCGGGCCGGGCCCTTCCGCCGCCGCCGCGCCCCGCCCCGGCCCCGCCCGCCCCGCCGGAGCCCTCCGGGGCCCCGCGCCGCCGCCGCCGCCGCCCCCCGCGGCCCCCCGGCCGCCTCGGGCCCGGCCCGGCCCCGTCCCCGCGCCCCCCCGGCCGCGGCCCCGCGCGGGGCGGCTCCGGCTCTGCCCGCCCCGGGGGCGCCTGGCTCCGGGGGCCGCCGCCTTCCTCCGCGCCATCCCGGGCCGGGAGCGAGGCGGGGGCGTGCAGCGGCCGGGGGGCGCCGGGATCCGCGCGGCTCCCCCGGGGCGCCGCCGCCGTTGGCCCGGGGCCCGTAAGGGCAGGCGGGCTGCAGCGGCGTTTGGGACGGGCTCATCCTCTTCGAAAGGAGCTCACCGCCTTTCTCTGCGGGCACGCTGAGCTCTCCTTTAGCAGCTGTGTTTACTGTCGAGACCGCTGCTGGGCATGTTTCCCTGCAAGTGTTTTGTACACCGCCGGCCTTTGAAGCACGGGCTGCAGACAGTGTTGATGCTTAAACAGAGCGGGGAAGGCTGCCCCGGCCCCGGCAGGCTGCTCCCAAAAGGCGATGATCTCTCGCTAGGATAAATGATCTCTGCTTCCATAAAATGCCAACAAAATTGAAGGACAACTCGCAAAGCAGATGAGTAAGAAGCTCTTTGGTTTACCTGAGGTGGAACGTGAGCGCTGGGACGAGGCTGCGTACCCCCGCGAGCACGCTGCCGGCCGGGTTGTCGGCCCTTTTCAGTCTTTAGCTGCGCATTTGCTTTTTATGTCTTAATCTCATCCTCACACGCGTTACACGCCGGTTCCTGCTGATCACACAATTAGTCCTTTGGGGGTGTTGGAGAGACACGTGTAGCCTCACATACGTGTATTTTCTGTGTTTTCCCACACCGGGGCCAGTACACGCTGTGCCAGCGAGGTGCAACCCCTGAACCCAACCGTCCCTCACAAACATGATGTAGAGGTAAAACCCTGAGCATCTTGAGGGATTGTGGGCGTCGTTAACTCCTCACAGCGCAACAGTAAACGTGTACAAAACTCCTTGGAACCATAAATCGCTGCACAGTGGCTCAGCATTGTAAAACGTAACGATTGCTAGGAAAAGTAATCACAGATTCTTGTTCAATCAAGACTTGGTCAGACTTTCCCAAATGTCCCTGTGTTTTGTTGTTTGGGAACAAAAGGGATTTTTACTTCTAAATTGCACCAGCGTACCTCCTACCATTATGTCAAAGTGGAATGCGGGATTGTGTTTAAAACAGTATTTTCAAGTGAAGCTAGAATGAACAGGTTTCATGGTGAATACCAGGACTTACCCAGTTTCTAACCTCTGTCCTGTCAAAATAATTGCCCTTCTATTGCTACTTATTTCCCTGGAGAACAATGTCTATTAACAACACTGGCAGCTCTAATGCTGAAAATAGAGCAGGCTCCATTTGTTCAGTAGGCTGAAAAATCAGCTGTGAAGCCAATGAAGCCAAATGACCTTGGATTTTGCTTGACTTTGCGTTGTCTCTCTACGTGCTTCATGAGAAAGTTTATTTCATAAGCAAAAACCTCCTGCTAAAAATACAGCTGAAAAACACTGTGGTGAGCTCTTCTACACGCAGGGCATTGTGTGTTATGTTAGCGTGATGCACTATTGACAGCGGTTAAATACAGCTGAGAAATTAGATACACGGGACAAATTGGCACAGAAAATGGCACCATCGATCTAATCTGTAATGTGTCTAAAACATCAGCTGGTCCTAAATTTACCTGGTAAAATGAAAATATTTTAGCGGTGACTGAAGTTGATACAAAGAAGGCTGAAAAGGCTTCTAGGATAGCTGTAACTAAAGATGTAAATAAAGATTAAAAAAATAAGATAAATAAGTGGAGGTGTTTGTGCCGGAGCCCAACTCAGAGATCCTGGGACAATTCCACAGGGAAGAAATCACGCAGCAGTTACACTCAGGTCACTGGACAGCCCGTACAGCTTTTCATAACGGGTTCCTTCATTTATGTAAACCCGCGCTTCTTCTGGCCCAATGATGCCCCTCAGCAGGGTGGGTGCGCGCCATGCGGTGCCCGCTGCCAGCGCCGGGCGTGCAGCCCCGGTGCCGTGGTGCCACCGCTGCCGCCGGGGCCATCACGCCGAGGGCCCTGTGCTGCGCTCAGGGAGCTGCCCTTCCGCGGCAGCATTTGGTGAGCGGAAAAGCTCTCTGAGACCCAGAAATGGAGAGGGAGAGGTGCTATGGTTTTTTTATTGTGTGTTTATCTACCCGGCCTCTGCTGGAGCCCCGCGCCGCGCTGCCCCCCCTCCGGAGCTGTCCTGGCCCGAGGAGGCAGCGCGGCGCTGGCCGCAGTCCTACCCAGGGCTGAACGTGTGCACCGCTCAGCAGCTAATTAGGTTGCCATTTAACTGCGAGATGTACGTGCTCAGTTCCAGTCACTTCTGCAGTGAGGCTTCCAGCTGGACAACGGGTGTGTGCAGGGAGCCCTCCCGCTACCAGGAACGGAAGGAGCGCACGGCTCCGCGTCGCCTCGATTCACCTGCTGCTTGTGATGAGGAGCTGCGGCCCGGGCAGCAGGAACACGCTGCTGTTCTGCACTGTCTAGTGAAATGGCATCGCCTGTTCCTAAAGAGGGTGCAACCAGGCTAATTCAGCACTTTAATTGTTTGGTTTATCAGGTGCACTTTCAGAAACACGCCATTACTAAACAAAATAATATACTGAGTAATTTAGTTTTAACCGGTGAAGTCACACTCAAAGGATACTGAACATCTAACCAGCCAAGTTACATGGGTAATCACCACGTATAAAACCTTTTAACTAATCTCTGTTTGCGTTACAAAGATCAGGCAGTAAAGTGAAGACCGGTGTGTTTTACAGCGGGAGGCAGGAGGGAAGCCGTCCCCATGGGGCCGTTCCCACAGCCGCTGCGCTGCGCTGGCGGCCGCTGCCTGGCGCCGAGGGGCTGGGAGCGGTGGGGGTGATGGTGGGGTGGTGGGGCAATGGGCAGCGGGGTGATGGGGTGGTGGATTGCTGGGGTCCCTGCGGGGACATGCACTGCTGGGGTGTGGGCTCCATGCACTCCCTCCAATTCAGGGAGCTCCAACTGCCCTGTTTGGTTCAGAACGGGAAAGAGAGGACAAAACCTATTTCAGGCCCCCAACTTACTTCAGCCCATCTACTAATATCTATTAATAATTTAACCCCATGGCTGCACACCTCTGTGTCCTTAAAACTAGCAGGGTGCACAGCACAAGGGCTCGGTGCTCAGGCAGGGATTTGCCACAGGTGAGGTTGCTCCCAGATACGCTCTGTGCTCAGTAATGTGACAGGGAACTAATTGAATTAATTTGCTTTTTCTGCCATAAACTTTAGTGGAAAAAATAACCACCCTGCCTTTACTCCAGCTTCCTGGGGTAGGCAATAGCCCAGGGTGCGTTCGGCGTGCTGGGTCCTGGGAGCGCAGCGCTGCTGGGGCGCAGCTGATAAAGCATCGGCGGAGCTGGTGGCAGAGGAGGAAGCTCTGCAGAGGTCCCCGGCTGGTGCTTTATGGGCCTTTTCCCATGCTCTGGGGGAGAAATGTAAAATATTTTGTGACCAATGAACTTTTATAACAAGAACAAGACCAAGGGATGATTACTCGTTGTGTTTATCTCAAGGAACATGTTGTACCTTTCAGGATTGATTATGTAAACTTGGGTGAGAAGGTCTTAAAATGTAACAGAGGAAGAACTGTAGCAATATAACATTATGAAAACACCGTGATTCATGGTGACTCTGACTAGCAAATAGATTTAGCCATGCTTCACGACAATCGCATCTTCTGCGGGGACTGCAGCATGTTTTTAATTTCAAGTGAATAAGTACATATATAAACATATAAATGCATATGCTTTTCCTTCTCTAGAAGCATATCTGAGGCAAAAAATGAGTAGAAAGAGCCAGAGAAACGGTGACGTATCAGCGTGCTGCATGGGGCCAGTCTCACTCAGCTGTTTGGAAATCCTGGAGTTTTGATTTCAGGTTAGCAGGAGGAAGGAAGGCCGGCAGTGACACAGCCCCGCGCCTCCTCAGCTCTGCGTCAGCCGGCTCGGGCAGGGGCCTCCTTCGTGAGCTGCGTCCTTCCGCGCCCAGCTTTGCCGCTGCTTTGGAAGCGCTGCCCGCAGCAGCCTTGGCAGAGCGAAAGCGGGGTCCTGGGCAGTGTGGGGCACGGCACAGCGGCTGCGCCCCGAAACCACTGGGGGGTCAGCCCTGCTGAGGGACCTGAGCCCCCGGCTGCTTCAGGAGGGATGTTGAGAGGCAGAGCGGGTATGGGAATCTGGCAAGAATGCGCCAAAGCACGGGTGGCGATACAGGAGAGAAGAAAATGCCAGGAACATATCGTCTGTGGTCCTGGAGCTGGATATGTTTTTGTGTTTATAGATCAGGCTGTGTTGCAACCAGGCCAGGGAGCAGGAGCGACTCCCGGGTCAGCCCCGGAGCCCGAAGCGTGATCTCAGCGTGAGGCAGGGGAAGCGCCGCATTAGCAGCATTACAGCCTGCACTGCAGCCTGCTGCGAGGAACTCGCCGCGCTGCATTCCGCGGTGCGCCGCGCACGGCACGGCACGGCACGGTGCCGGACAGCCAACCGTGCCCACGCCGCCCACGCGCCCGCGCCGCGGGTGCCCTGAGCGCCAGGCGGGACGGCAGGCCCTGCCCTGCCGTGGCAGGGGGCATGGACGTGCCCTGTGTCCCACGTCCCGTGTACCACGTCCCCAGCTCAGCTGGGTGCTGCCTTAGCGTGGGCCCGGTGCGTCCAGGCACGATGCCCTGCCTCTGTGCTCAGCCGTCTGTTAGCCAGCGCCCCTGGCCTTCACCAAGGAGCTTTCTGGGGGCTCGGCTGTGGGTTGCCGTGGGGAGAGTGGGTTAACAAGGCTGTGTCCTTTATGGTTCCAAGCACCGCGTGGTGGCTGTTGTCTACACTGGCACCATTTAGTTGCACTTTTCATGGTCAGGATGAGCAGTGCACATACTGAAAAAAATGCAAATCTTACTGCTGTGTGAAGGATGTGTTCTGCATGCGGAAAGGGAATTAGGGAGCTGTGCCACAGCAGGTACTGGCAGGAGAGAGAAACTCCTGATTCATCCTGAATTTCTCTTTCTCTCTCTTTTTTTCATTCATGACTTTGTGTTTTCTCTTAAACCGTGCGGGTCTGGTTTCTCACTGTGCCGAGTGCCTGCCTGGTGATTTCATTTAGAAGTGTGGAGGAAAAGCGCCCGTAAAATTAGGTCCCATGTTGCTGTGGTCTCCTTTGTGTTTTCTTTGTACTCACGTACTAAAAAAACAGTAAGACATAAAAAGGGAGATGAGATGCTTTTGTAGCCAGAAACCAAGGGAGCCATGAGAACTGATGGGCTGGAGGCTTGCTTTGCTAACACACAGCATTTCACGGGGCTCCCCACGCCAGGGAAAGGGACACAGCCCTGATAATGAAGTGGCCGTTAAACAGGGCAGGCTGCGGCCTGTCCTAATTGGAAGGGAGCTCTTCAGAAATTCTGCATTTCCTCACGAACCTCTCCAAGTCTTGCACTTTAACGGGTCTTTACCAACATGCCTATAATGTCCACTCCGGGGCTGCCTCTGCACGTGGGTGAAGCCCAGCTCATGGCGGGGCTGGGATGCCGTTCCCCCCTCCTCTCCTCAGGCATCAGCTACGCTCTGACAAACTCTCACTCTTCCCCAGTGCTTGTCAGTGATCAGCGCTCTCTGCTTTGGTGCTGGCAACAGCTTTGCCTGGTGAGGCTGGCGGAGGAGGGAGGACACGTCCGTGCCCGCATGCCTGCCCGGTCCGTCCTGTTCGCGGGGAGATGCCGGCGTCAGGATTAGTGCCAGAGCTGCCCTCAAAGCGTCTCACTCCGGAGGCAGCTGCTGCAGTCGCTGCTTAACGCCTTACTCACACCTGCCTGGCACCGCTCTCACGCTGTCACCGCTTGGGTCTGCTTGCTTGGGATGCTCCAGCTCATCGGTAATCCTCCTGGAGCTCAACCTGAAAGCACTCCTGCCCCGAGCGGGTCTGGCTGATGAGAAAGCTGGTGTTCGGCAGGGGCTGGGAGTGCGCGGGGCATTGCCTGCTGCCCGCATTGCATTCGTTGTCGTGGTGTCTGCTGCAACGGGCACTGACACTTAGGTGCTGCAGCAATGATTTCGTACAACTGAGCTCCTGCCTACCCCAAGTCTCAATGCCCCAATGCCCTGGCCCCTTGCAGCGTCCAAGCAGGTTTAAGTCTGGGTGTAGCTGAGGCCAGAGAGCCCCAGACCATGTCTGCAAGCAGAGGGAAGTCAGTTCTGTGTGTCTAAAGTGTCTCTTGCTTTAATGCAAGCTTCCTGGGAAGTAGTGGCAGCTGCTGTCGGGGCTGGTGAGGCAGAACTGATTTTCTTACAGCCAGGGGCTTTGGTTGCATCCTGGCTTCAGGGCACAAAGGAAAAGTACTCTTGAAAGTCCAGTTCTTTGCCCTAGAAATGCAAGGTAAGGTCGCACATACCACTGCTCCTGCAACGTGTCCCAGCCTCCCTAGGACTCCTCTTTATCCCAAGGCACCAGTGGAGGCTGGAGCCTGAAAGGGTTTTCCATAGGCATGTGCTGGAGATGCCTTTCCCCAGCCCAGCCCTATTTACATTAACGAGGCATTCAGCTTCCAAACCTGCTTGTGGACCACTGAGATGTTACCGCACAGAAGGGGAGGCATGGGCAACCTTAACCCTGTCGGTGCTCCCCTGTTGGGAGCAGCTTTGGGCAGAGGTCCCCTGGCGTGGCGGGGACATTGGGACCCCCTGAGCTGGCTGCAGCAGGTGGCACCCGTGGGGCTGGGGCAGCGGTGCCTCGTCCGGCCACGAGTGGCATGAGCTTGCCGGGACAGTCACCGCGCACTCCTGGCCCGGCAGACCTCTGCACAGCACCATTTGCTTTCTCCTCAGCCGCCGCCTCCCACTCCGGCGGCTCCTCTCCTGCCCACAACTTTCTCCTCTAACGCGCGAGCGCTGCTCCGCGCCGTGCAGGAGCTCGGGGAGCCTCGGGGAGCCTCGCCCGCTGCAGCTCCCCAGGAGCGGCCCGTCCGGGCCTGCGGAGCCGTTCCCGGTGACTCACGGCCGCTCCTGGCCTGCTGCGGGCCTGTTGGGGCGCCTCGCCGGGCCTGCGCCCTGCCGCCTGCCGTGGGGGGCAGCTCCGTGCTTGGGTGCCCGGCCCCCGCGCTGTGTGGGACTTGGCCGTCCGTTGGCCTGCTGCTGGTGGCTCCCCGCTGCCTCGCAGCTCTGAGAGGCCGTGGGCTTGGGGCGCCGGGACCCTTGTCCTGCCCCAGCCAGCGTGCACGGGGCTGCGTGGCGGTGGCGGGGCACCCTCCGTGCCCGTCCCACGCTGGCTGGGCACCCCCGGGTCCCCTGGTGCGGGGAGATTGAGCCGCCAACTTCACTGCACGCTGTTCCCATAGACTTCGAGCCAAGCTGCTCAATAGCTTTGAATTTATGATGTTCAGCAGGTGTCAGACCCAATTCTCCTACCATTCCACGGACCTTTCTGGTGTTTAACATGACTCAGGAGTTCAATAAAGTTCAATATTTAATTCACGATTAAGTAATCCATTTCTGGAGCTACTGCGAAGGCTCCCTGCCTCCCGAGGTTTCTTCCTATGAAGGGCAAAGCGCTGCACCTTCCCTGAGAAGCAAGCGCCGAAGTCACCTGCAGAAAACCTGTGGTTCCGCAGCCCCCGGGGGCAGCTCAGCGCCCAGCTGCCCCTGGGGCTCGCGGCAAGGTCGCGGGGGCGGTGATGCCTCAGCAGCTTTGCTCCCGACCAGGTTGTGTTTTCCCCTATGAGTACCGCAGTTACCAGGTGTACTGTTTGCCTCCTTACTACACCTGATTTCTTGTAGGGTTGGTACCACCCTGTTTTAAGAGGCTTTTCTTTAAAAAACTTTCTGGAGGTGTCAGTGGTGGAAGTGCCATCTGTCGGGTTTTGCTATAACAAATACTTCACTGCACTGCAAGGCTTTTTTTATTTATTTTCTCTTATGAATTCCCAAGTAGCTGTGGGAAAGATGTGGGAACCAGTTTGTGGCAGTGTGTGGAAGCGGCACGTGACATCTGACTGCCAGCGACATGAAGCGTGCCTGCAGCCGCACCAAGGGCACGGTTCCTGCCCCGGGCCGTATCCCCCCAGCCGCGCCTCGTGGCCCACCCGTGGGAGCAGCAGCCGTGGCGTGGCGGGGGCATGGCCGTGGCCATTGCACGCAGGTGCCGAGGGAGCGGGCACATGGCCGTGGCCCTGCTGCGTCCCGCGGGGCGCCAGGTGCTGGGCACGGCCCCACAGAGGGAGGTGGGCTGCAGGGACCCCCCAGCTACGGAGCGGGACGTGGTGGCTTCCTGCTGGGCTGGGCTGCAGGCTTTGCTGGGACCTGAGCGCCTCGTCAGGCAGGGCTGGGCTCCTCTTTCGGCTGCGTAGTGCCAGCAGCCTGAGAATGGCTCCTGTCCGCCCTTGATAAATGCCTCAACACCAAGCGATGCCCTTGCTCCCAACCGGGACATCGACAATGTGTTGTGTCCCATGGCTGCAGGCCCTGCTGCCGGGCCCTGCCCTGTCCCCAAGCCCCCAGATGCCTGCGGGACGCCGGGCACGGGGTGGTGCAAGGGGCAGCAGGTGCAGGGGGTTTCCTTCTTGGGGCAGCGGATTGCTTCATCAGTGCCAGCTGATTTAATTGAGCTCTGGGGGCTCAGCTGGGGGTAGTGGTTTGGGTGGCCTGGTGGGAGCAGGAGTCCCTGTGTGGGTGGGCTCTGGTGGGAAGGGCACGGGGCAGAGCTGTGCCAGCAGCGAGCTGTGCTGTCACCTCCCCTGCCCGGGGCTGCCTGTGTCAGCGTGAGCTGTGCAGAGCTGCTGCCTGCCGAGCACTGCTGCGTGTGCAGGTTCTAACGAGGAACGTAAGAACCGTGGTGTCTCCTGCTCTGAAGCGTTTCCCAGGTAGATTTTTTTTGTTGGTTTTGCTTTTTCCCAACTTTTGATCTTCATGAGGCCACAATCTGTAAGAGTTGGAGTCAGAATTGATTCCAGGAGCTCTTTGCATGTGTAAGAAGTTATGTCAGGTGTTCCTGAGCCAAACCAGCTCCCGTGTAAAGGAGAAACAACCTGGAAGGAGGCTTTCTGTAAGATGCTGTCTAGCTTAGATTTGCTCTGCCTTCTGCTGCTGTAGTCACAGCAGCTCAGTGCTGCTTCCCCTTGCGTTACAGACGTGGTGTGCGTTTGGCCCTTGCGGGCTGTCCCAGCTCTCCCCTGAGGTCTGTTCCCCGCTGTTACAAACAGCCACTGTGGGTGTAAGGAGCACTACTGCTGGTGGGACCCAGCGAAGTTTGGGTGTAAGGAGCACTGCTGCTGGTGGGACCCCGCGAGCTGTAAGGGCGGTCGGGGCAAGCAGCTGGCTGCTCTGAGTGCCTCATCCTCACCTGTTAGAGAAGGGGCTTTGGGGCAGGGTGAAGTCCGTTCTTTTCTCCCTGATGGTCTCCCAGGGCTGCCCAAGAGCTTGTTGTTTGAAGGGAAGCACCAGGCACAATGCGTGTGCCTGCAGTCAAACCCGCAGGTCAAACCTGCAGCTCCTTTCTGCCATGTGGGCTGCAGATGCGTACTGAAACCACAGGTGACAGCAGGCACTTTGACCTGGCCTTTCCTCAGGTTGTGCTGCCAAGGGAGCACTTAGATTTAGGGGAACATGACTCCTTTAGGCCACGTACTTCTGGGGAGTTTGCTGCACAGCAGCCCTGGGGCAGGCACGGGAAAGTGCCTGCCATCTCTTGGGCTGCGTGCATGGAAACAACTCACACATTGCTGCTTTATTAGGTGAGGTGGGGATAAAAATAGGAACAAGCACTTACTCAAAAATATATCTTTATTTTTTCAGTTTAACAGCTATTTAAATAATCCAATTAAAATATGTTTTATTGCACGTTAAAGAACCTTTCTGGATTCTCACTTTCCTATATAAAATAAATTCATCTAGAGAGAGAAAGCAAGAGGGGGACTTCCTTTGCACATTGACACATGCACGCGCATGTGCACATTCACTATGAAACCCCCAAGCAGCCAACCCAGTGCAGGATCTGTTGCTCCTCAACATCTACACAGTGTGCTCTAGTCGGCTACGGAGAGGCTGCAGTAGGCACGGCCAGGTGCAGGACCCGGGGCTGTGGGAAGGATGCTGTCGCTGCTGGGTACCCCTGGAGGGCCCACGCGGGGCCCTGAGCCGCCTGGCCAGCCCTGCGGCAGCAAGCCGCAGGGTGTGAGCCTGCTGGAAGACAGCTACAGGCTTGGGAAGGAAAGCTGCAGCTCTGCTTCGTGCTCAGACAAAGCTGGCGTTGCTGTCACCTGGCTGGCAGGACGCGGAGCTGGGCCCAGGTGCCCCTGCTCATGCAGGTAAGGCAGGGACCTCTGTTGAGGTCTCGCCTGCAGGAGGGGCAGGGGCAGCAGCCTTGAACAAATGGCGCAGACAAAGCCCGGCGCTGGCTCTGCCCAGCACGGTGGCAGTGCGGGGAGGGTCCGGCGCACAGAAGGCAGGGCGTGGGGTGTGCGTGGGGCTGGGGACACAGCAGGGGGGCAGAGGCGCCCTGTGCCCACCTCCTGTCGGGGCGGTGCGTGGAGCCTGGGCAGCACCAGCCCTGCTCTGTCCCCTCCCTGGGCAGCACCACCGTGGGCAGCGCTGGGGCAGTGAACCAGCGGCTGTAGGAAGAAAAAGTCCTTGCCTGGGGTTGGGCAGGAAGAGAAGCCGGCTCCCTTTGAGGCTGCTGGGAAGTAATCAGTGGCTGAGCTTAACGAGCTACTCCAAGGCTACCTTTAAAGGCAGCTCAAGCAGCATTAAATGAAACAAGCTTGCAGAATAGAATTGCAGTTCACTACTCTAAGCTGAATTAGACTTCATGCCCTTTTCCGATGACTATTTTGGGATGACTTAGGTTCTCCGACTCAAGCTGTGAATAACTTGCTTTACAAGCACATCTGTGACTATACTAACTCTTCATCCCAGAATAACAAGCTTTTCAAACCACCCTTGGACTCAGGCTCCTAATCAAAATTCAGCTGGAGAGCTTTTCTTGTATCCATTCTGTGTTCTTCCCAAGCCTCTGTCCTTACCCTTCCTGAAAATGTCATGCTGCATTCCTGAAAGCCCCGGGTTTTTCCCATAAATCAAGCCACACAGCAGAGAGCAATTAGTGTTGATAGTCAATGTGGCATCAATCTTCTGCTGTGGAGTAATTCCTGCCCACAAATAATGGGGTGCATGTAGTTGGTTGCAAATACGCACCTCTGTTTGGCAAGACATCCCAGCTCAGTGCTACATCCTGCTCCAGCCATCTCCTGCAATAATTACCTCGGGAATTAGTGTTGTTTGAAGTTCCTCATGTTTCTGAGCCCTTGGCTTTTGTGTCTGAGCTTTGCTCAGAGAATCTTAGACTGCAAGTTCAATCCTTGAATAAGGGTCTGACCCAAGAGCCCTTCAGTGCTCGCTTGGGTGCGTGCCTTTCACCCCAGACACGTGGGACCAGCACCCACCTCTGACTTTGGCACCTGGATGAGCGGATAAATAAGTGTCAGTGTTGCCCAGCCTCCAGTGTGTCGGGCAGCTGCTCCGTGAAGGCGGTCTCTAGCCGCAAAGTGCTGTAGTTTGGGGGGGGAGTCCTGGGCAGGTGGCTCTCCTGGGGCAGTGGCAGGCGGAGGGCGGTGTTGAAGGTGGGCAGGTCCTCGTCGATGCAGACGGGGTTGTCGTGGCCCTGCCTCTCCACATCGCCGACCTGAGGAGGCTTCCCCGACCCTTCCCTTTTCCGGTCGTTCCACCACTTCTTCGCCTTTTGCCACTGGCGCCGCATTACGATGGAAAGCGAATCGATGAAGAAGACCTCGACGATCTCAATGACGCAGACAACCGAGCAGCTCATCCAAAGGCCCAGCTGGCCGCCGAAGTTAGAGAGAAGAATGACGAGCTGGAAGAGAAGAGAGCACGAGGTCAGCAGCTCCTGTGGGTGTGTGCCCACAGGGATGCTGCGCCCAGGGTTTGGCACAGAATGCCGCGAGCCCTTCCCCTGCCGCCTGCGTGGTCCCCTCCTGCCCGCTCTGCTGCGGTGGGAGGCTGGTGAGCTCTGCATGTGTTTGGGGTAGCCCGTGGGATTCGGGGCTGGGTGTCTCGAAAAGGTGCCGGGCAGAAGGGCTGTGAAAGGGCAGGACTGGGTGCCCCAGGCTGCACCGCCTGTGCCGGGTTTCCTGCCTCTGCCTGGATGGGACCCTCCCGTGGCCGGAGGAAAGCTGGGCAGGAGGAAGAGCTGTCTTCCTGCTGCGCGCTTACCGTGTTCGTGGGATTCTCCGAAATGAATCTCTCGTTCAGGTCTTTGTAAAACACCATGAGGTTTGCGAGGTCTGTCCTGAGAGGAGAAACAGAAGGCGGCTGAGGGTTTAGTAAAACAATAACATGAAACATACTGAAAAACTATGCAAATAACCAGTTGGACCAGTAGGGCTGGGCCGCTCTAAGGGAGCTTTTTCCCCAATTGCCATCATTAGGGCTGCTAAGATCATATCTGAGCTTGAGGTGCAAGATAGAAACGTATAAATGGAAACTTACTTGTTCAGCTTGTTGATTTTTTGCCCTTTGTCCCAAGAGAGAACTCGAAGCATCCAATCCTGGAAAAATTATAGAAAATAATACTGTAGCTGTGTGCGCTTGTGTAGAAATACCCTGGAAAGGGAGCTCAGGCTCCACAGCTCCTGGAACCAGCTTGGGCTCCCAAACCAAATGCGTGTGACGGGCCAGCTGTCCCCAGGAGGACACATCCCAAGCTTTAGTTTAACGGCTAACAAGTATCCCTGGCCCCTCTGCTGCTGTACTGAACTTTGGGGTTTGTTTAGCACCTCCTTCTGCAGTCATGGCTAAGCAGAACTGGGAACTGACCTCTGACACGACGGACGGCCACTGGGCGATGCTGGTGGTGAGCGCCCACTCCTTGAAGCTGCGGGGAAAGGCAGGCTGTTAGCTGTGAGCCGAACGCCCCCACGCAGTCTTACCTCTGCCCTGGGGCAGGGCTTACCTGCAGGCATCTTTGCAGATTTGCTGGCAGCCCAGCTGCTCCTTCACGAACTTCTCATGTAGTCTGTAGTAGCAGTACACTGCAAGAAGGGAACACGGGAACTATTTGAGAAGCTGGAGAGAAAAGCAATGATCTTTAGCTGCCTATGCTGGAGTGAGGCTGAGCGGGTGTAGGTGGCCCCTGCGGCCATCGCCTCTGTGATGGGGATAGCAAGATTTCCCCTACAAATATTGCAAAATGTTCTGAGTAGTAGTTGTCACTTGCTATAAGCACGCACGATTGCCTCACACAGTCAAGCCCTCCACTCGGCACTCCTGTGGTGTGCATGAATGACAAGCAATAAGGAAAACTGTCAGACACAATCCAAACGAGAGGCAGCTCCCGTGCTCTGCGGTGTGAGTGCTGCGTGGGCTACAGATCCCTTTTCCCACCCGCTGCGTGGGCGCCAGGTGCAGGCAGGGCCACGCTGTGCCGAGGGGTTTGTGGCCACGCAGCGTGGGGGTGTCCCAGCACTTACTCCAGTTGGGGTTTTTCTTGTAGTTGCAGTACTCTGCCCCGGCGGGTAACGGCTGCGTGTACTGGGCGCAGCCGCAGGACTCCACCATGGCCTTCTGGAAGCAGGAGTGCAGGCAAATCTGGGGAGACAAACCAAGAACTGGTGGCTCGGAAATGCAGGCTGCTGCCTTCTGCCCCGTGCTTGTGCAGCACTTGCCCCTGGCTCCCCAAAACTTCCCCTGCTCGTGGCAGCAGCAACAAAATGGGAACCCCAGTGAACACAAACACAGGCAGAAAGTGCTGTGGAGGGTTTAGATGGTAGTGCAAGGAATAGGAACATAGTCCGTTATGAGGGGGAGGATGGTGTGCATGCTCCCCCTTTCCTCACAGGCTTGTTGTTGCTTTTTCCACCAAAACCTCCATGGAGGCTTTTGGTCTGCTGTGGCACCTGGTCCACGATTCAACAAGATGGGGGAAGTGACTTGCTAGTGAAAATGTTCACAACTTTGACTGTTTCGTGTTGGTTCACATTTGGAGATTAGAATTTGTAAAGATTAAAAGGGCAGTAGTCAGTATTTTCTACTAAAATGCTGAATCAGTTGGAGCAAGCAGGAACTGAGCTTTTCTTTCACAATTCCTAGTCATTTTTTGTTCCCAGTCCCAGCCTTCCTGAGCCTTGAGTTTTCTTGAAGTACTGTTATTAAAACCTCAGACAATGTCTGTGTGATCCTGCTAGGCAATACATCACAGCAGATTTTGGGTATAATACCCATAAAATAAATTCCAGCCGAGGAAAAGGATTTGCAGAAAGCAGCAGCTAATAATATAATTGTGATTCTTCAAGTGGAGAGTATCAGAACAACTGACACCCTCCAAGAGGACCCAATTACAGAAACCAAGGAAAATTAGTGGAAACTTACTCTGTAAACAAACATCCTGCTATCTGGATACTGATTAGATGGTATCTGTTATTCCTGGAGTCCTAAAGGTCACAATTTCTGGCTTCAAGGGTTACTAAGCTGCAACATTTACTTGGCCAATATTTTCCAGTCTCACATTGCTTGAAAATTGCCTAATGAGCTAATGTTCTTTCTTTATCTAACATGGTGCCTAAGGGAACTTCAAACATCAACCACTTAGGAATAAATCTCGGATTCTAAAAAGTGCTGTGGTATCTTGCATCAGTGATTAAAAGCAGTGACCCTATGCCTGGGCTGTTAACAATCTTAGACCCTGAACTACAGAATTTTGTAGAGCTTTTTATGAAGGTAGTTTTCAAGCAATTGATAAAAACAAATGCAATAGCACTTTACCTGGAGGGAGTAGCTCTTGTTATAGAGATTTTCTACTGGTATGTCAGCACCAGTCTCTGTACAGTCACTGTAGGGCTTGCTCAGCTTGCGGGATCGAGTCTGGGAACCAGAAAAGAGCAAATTTTGGTTTGGGGACATCAGAGAAACCAAATAATCTAGTGGCAGCTCATTGTGATTGTAAAACTTTCAATGATGGGGTGGGTTTGAACGGCACATTTACCCTTTGCCATCTCAAATAATTTGTCAAAATGACGGTTTTCTGGTTTGTGCTGTTCATTTCCCAAAGTGCTGTTCTAGCTTCATCTAGTGGCTCCATATACCGCCTCTGCAGGAATACTGAGATAGTGTAACTGTAACAGTGAGGATTTTCCACAGCAGAGTCATTCATCAGTATGGTTTCTCTCACTGCAGAGTCTTAGTGACCATGTACCATTTATCCTGAGGAGAGCTGCGCTGCCCTGAGCTGCTGCTGCGCTGGCTGCTCCTGTTCTGTGGGTAAAACAGCACTTCGGGCTCCACTAGTGCTCAACAGCACCTCTCCAAAATCACTCAAAATGTTTGTATCTCCTTCAGGACTGTTTCCACGAATTGCTTTGACCCTTACACTCTGTTGAATGCTAACAGCTTTTCCTGTTCTGCAATCTATGCTGAGAGAAAAGAGCTCTGAAATGCCAAGTGCTGTGCCTGCACGTGAATTTGGGAGCCCTCAGATTCACAAGACCTGGCTCAGGTTAGGCTGTCTGCTTCCTGCAGCTGTACCTCCCTCAGCCCCAAACTCTTGCTATCTTTTTGACATAATTATCTACTTTTATAGCAAAGAAGGTAGCCCAAATGCGACAAGAAATGTCACATATTTAAGAATCCGTTCACTTATCTTTCTGTACAGAGTTTAAATTAGCGGCTGGTCCTTCAAAAGATTGATCAATGCCTGCCTACCTGTAAGGTACTGACTGTAGACCAACAGGTTACTGAGATCAAGCCTGATAGCAAGCATCACCACTTCTGTCTGCACTACAGAAACGCCAAGTCTCCAGTCATGGATTTGACAATAAAAGGTATGACTTGTTGGCTCTTCTAGAAATATGCTCAAACCTCTCTTTGGGGGAACACAGAAATTTGTGATTTCAGTATTACAGATGGGCAACTTCTGAAAAAAACAAATTAAACCAGCTTTTGATAATTATTCTTTTAACTTCTGCAGACAATCTGATACTTGCCTTGGAGAGTATACTCCCTGGCAGATGATCAATCCTTCGTATAGATTATTATTTTTTTGTCACAGTTTATACCCCTATGAAAGCATACTTGTTCATTTAGGTACTGAAATAATTTCCAAACTAAATATTTAACTAAAGTACTGAAACTCCTACCAAACAATGCCCTGTTTGCATTCCAAGCATCTTGGAATATTTTTTGGGGGTGGGAGTGTGTGGGAAGTCCTGGTATACAGCATAAGTACAGGAGTGATTAGGAACCTAGACACTGACATTTGCATTTGGAAAACTTGCCCCGCTCAAGCCTACAGAGTAGAGTGGTTGTGTGTGACACATCCCTGTGTCCTCCTTCCCACGTCTGGATGCAGGAACAGGGACTGATCCAGCACCTCGGCTGCGCAGCCCTGTCCTGATAACCACAACCCCCCCAGCAGGCTCTCTGGAGTCTTGCTTCACTGGCAGTACAGTGATTACCAGATACAGGCATTTTGTTTTGGGTCCAGAAACTGAGTCGAGCTTCTGTTTCAGCTGATACATTAGGATGCAATCAGAACACTTCCTCATGCCAAATCTTTTAAACATAGCCACCAGGATGTATTCAGTCTTGTTTTTTATACTATATGCAACTGTTCAAATCTACCGTGCCAAGGAACTCTTGCATTAAATATTGATGTTCCATCTGCAGTGACTTTCTCCTGTGTGGTGTAAGAGTTACAGAAGAAATACAGCTTTGTGAGGGTTTGCCTCCTTCCCACCATTCTCATTCTGATGAGAATTTTCTATTTGTTTTTTAGGCAGCATTTATCCCTGCCGGTTAGACCAAGCAGTTGGTGCCCCAGTTTTCCAGACAGCTGGAAGATAGTTAGCTATTTGCACATTTTAAAGCAGTCAGCCTTGTATTTAATGTCTTTTCTAATGCGTGGACTATCTAGATCTGGCACACCCAGCCGGGACAGATAAGCAGGATCCCTGATGCATTTGAACCAGCCATCAGTGAAGAAAAGGCAGAACTAAAGCGCTCACTTAACAGCCCATCCAGATGAAAGGGAAGTCTGGCTTGCCTGATGGCACTGCTTTCACTTCTCCACCACAGAAAGAAGCCCCTTGGGTCAAACGCCTGGTTTGCACTACGCTAATTGGGGAAATTTGATAGCCATTTGATGGCCATGCATTTGATAGCCCATCTCTGTGGCTGTGGATTTTGCTGTGAAAACAACACAAATTCTGGAAAGCCAAGGGATCGGAGAAAAGGGAGAACAAACAAGGTCCCCAGTAGCTGCTTGGTTTATAAAGAACAGATTTTACACCCACAGAAAGGAAAACTTTGTTCAGAATAGTGCTATCACAGGATTTTCCTAGGGGTGCTTCAGCTGTACAAATGAGGTATTAGCTGCCTTCCCAGCTGCTGGCTGTGTTCAAACATCGCATGGGTTCGCATTTACACCTGTTTCATAGAAATGATGCCGTGCGCCTGGAAACAAGATTGCTGTCACTCACAAAGTGCATCCCTATGGAGGTGGCCGCTGCAGTTTCGATTTCTGTGCCGATGTCCTCAATAAAGGGATATTCGTCTTGGTCATGGACAATGATCTTGGCTCCCGTTGACGTCACCAGGAAAGGGTTGTAGTCTGCTTCGTCTATGTACAGAACAACCTGCAATCCTGAAGAACAGAGACAGGGTAGGAGCAGTGTTACACCAGAAGCCAGAGCCAATTTTTTCTCGTCAGGGAGGGCAACACAGTTTACTCAACGCTATCTGGCCTTAAGTGGAACTGTAACAATCAAGCGATGCCTCTGCCGTGCTAGACTGAGACACTTAGAGCAAGTGGTGTCCCTCTGCAGCCCCGAGTACAACAAACAAATGATGTCTCCTTAGAAGGCAGCTGAAACTTACTTTAAAAAGTTATATAACTGGGAAGCAGTAATTTCAGATGGAAAACATTAGTGATGCAATGATATTATCTTTGTATTCTCTGGCAACAGTTTGCACTAGTTCAAACAGGCACTTCCCCAATCAGACTGCACATCTAGAGCCAACACATCAATCACTCTCCAGCAGGATCCAGTTCACTGAACCGCTCGTTATCTAATAGTTCCTCCGCAAGCAAAGTTTCCTTACCGTACTCACTGCCTCCGGTGGAGGTGCTCAGGATCGTCCCATTTTCTCCACTGTTGAAAGTATAGCAATTGCCATGCAGGGGATGATGGAAACGAGTGAAGTGCCTGAAAGAAACCAAATATTGTTGCATTGCCCTCTGCAGTTTTAACTGTCTCTGGCAGAAACTCAGCAGGTTTGGACTATTTTTTTTTTTTTGCCAGTAACATAGCAGGACTGGATTTTTCTTTTTTTTTTTCCTTTTTTTTTTTTGGTGCAAGCACTTTATTTTCCTGAAGTTTTTTTTTCTTTTTTTTCCTTTTTTTTTTTCTTTTTTCCCTTAATATCTTGAAACTACATGGAAATATGATCTGGTTTAACAGCAGCAGGAAATGAAAAATTTCAGAGGTTTTAGTGTGGGAGTGGGGGCTGAGAGGGTGGGGGGAGCAGATTTTCTGAACTAGCAGGGAGGTGGCAGTGAGGGGGGCAGAGTCCTTTCTCATTCGACAGTCAAGTGTGTAAAGGAGCATGAATCTTCATTTTTCAGAAAAGATGTCACAGCCACTGCCATGTGGGAGAGGCTAAGGAAACACCCTTGCAGTTCAAGCACATTCATGTCTTTCCTGAGAACCTCCCCTCCCACTCAAGCAAATATCTTAATTCCAATAAAATATTTTATGATTACAGACACAAACAAAATGCTTCCAGAAAAGACTCAGCTATACCCCCTAAGGTGAGAGTTACAATGCAGCTTGCTTTGTACGTGGCAGTGGGAAAATCGCTAAAGCCATGTACAAGTGCAACTTCATCCCGGTGGCTGCACCTGGGAGCTCTGCCATTATCCCCGGTATTAAGGGAAGACTCCCCTACTACCAAGACACAAGAATTGCACTGCAGCAATCATAAGCAGGTAGATCCAATTCTGTCAAAAAACGTAAGTTTATCTGAAATGTGGACAGCAGAACACTGAGACAAATGAAATTAAAGACCATACTTGAAGTTCATTAAGACATGAATGTTTGCTTTCATTTAAAAATAGAGCTGGTTCTTGCTGGAATTCAGCAAACTCCAAATATTAAATTCCTATGTATTATATACTTGGAAATAAACTGTTAAGCTGGCAGGTATTTTCTGTGCACTGACCTTTTGTCACAAGATAGGCCATCAAAGAAACACGTCAATAGAAGGTCATCAGCAGAATAACTCAATTCTTCTTTAGTCTCCAAGGGAATCTGAGCCATGATGTTCATGTAATGCAGTTTGTACCACTCTTGGATAGCATTAACACCAGAACTGAATGTATAAAGTGCACATTCGCTGCTGTTGTTTGCATCGCACTGATAATTACAAAGGGGAAAAAGCATTTCAGATAGAAAGAAATGATGTGTCCTATAAAGTCGGTGCGGTATCATTTCTTTCCCACTGTAATAATTACATTTGAAGTTCTAGTGGCAGCAAGAGGACAAAGGGGCACCAAAAACCTTACATTCGGGGCTAAATGATACGGTCAAACGTTTCAGGACAAAAAGAAAGGTCACAGGTGGCACTAAGTCTATTTTGGCTAGACCTCAGGAAGGCGTATCTCTTCCAGAGAGCTGGAGATGGATCTGCAGGCAGCAGCGGAGGCACGGCAGAACGGGCAAAGGGGTGGGCAGAGCTTTATTCACTATCGCGCCGCTAAGCGAGCAATAAAACCGGCCGGTGGGATACCCACCCTAACACCCCCTCGTTGCCCCCACCAGCAAGTTGCTGGACAAGGAAGAGTGACGCTCACCAGCTGGAAGCCGATGATATCATTTGAATCGCCGGAGTTCACGATGGAGGAGTCCTTGTGAAAGACGCTGCCCTCAATTTTCCTCTTCCGGCCGCTGCGGAGGTCAGTGGCCGTCTTGGAGAAGTCCTCAAACTTCAGCAGAGGGATCTGTCTGGAGAAGTGGCTCTCCGTCTCGTTCCAGTCACCCGCCGAACGGCGCACCTTGGACTTGCCCTCTGAGAACCCGTAGAAAGTCTCCAGCGCTTTTTTTGTCTCTTTGTCCAATTCTGATAAGTAGTCTTTCATCGAACTGTATCTGCGTTAGAGAAAATGGGAGAAAATTGTGTCATTCACCGCACCTCCCCTCCTAACTGCAGCACGCTGCCTGCTGCGCTGCGCATCTCAGTGCTCAGGAGGGTTGTCACAGACCCGTGTCCGTCTCTTCTGACCCCACTCATTTAAATCGGTGTGGGGAGAGGCCGAGAGGTGTCAGGGAAGGGACCAGGGAAAGGAGCAGACTGAGCAGGCTCCCGGGCTCCGGGGAGGTTTTGCCAGCAAGCCCGAGGAGGCAGTGCATGTGGAAATGCAACTTCTGCAGCTGTGCCAAGAGGCAGCCAGAGAGCTGGACGGCAAGGAGGGACTGGGGCAGATAGCTGGCAGCAGAACGGACCTCAGCATAAAGCGTAATTTGGCAGGAAAGAGATATTGTTGAGAAAAAGCCAAGGCATCCCATAGGAAAAGAAAGAGGTAACAGAGGAGTGACAGCTGCTCCCCCTCCACTCTTCGGGAGATGTCACTGTTTGTAATCCTGGAACGGCAGTCCTAAGGAGAAGGAAATTTGACGAGAACCACAGACCCGCCAGGGACCGTCTCCAGCAGAAAGCTAAATCCAGCGCTGCAGCTGAGCAGGCAGTAAGTGGAGGGTGTGATTGCAATCCACAAGTGTCTGAGGAGCGCTAGCGCAGAGCGGGTGCCTGAGCTGACGTGCCGCGAGGCGAGCACGGGCTGGCAGGGAGGTGGGGAGGAGGGAAGGAGGGCTGCTGAGGAGCAGCGGTGCCGTGCGGCCCGACGTGCCCGCGGCCGGGGCTGGCTGCGGGGCAGTGCGGGGCCGTGAGCCGCCCGGGGGCCGCAGCAGGGCCGGCCCCGGGACCCGCCGGCCTCGCGGCGAGCACGGCCTTACTTGTAGGGGTTGATGTTGCAGATGGTGACGGCGGGGAAGGGCAGCTTCTGGAACTGGACCGTGACGGACACCGAGGCGCTGTAGTAGTTCAAGAGCAGCTCGGCGCACTGCCAGAGGATCAGCCCCACGGCGCTCAGCGTGAGCAGGATCCAGATGAACCTGCGCAGGCGTCCCCGGGACACGACGATGCGCCGGCAGCCGTGCGTGTTGGTGTTGAGGCAGTACCAGCGCATCAGCTCGCTCAGCGTGGGCGCCTGCGGGCCCCGCACCGGCAGCGTCCTCTTGATCCTGGCCGTGATCTTCTTCCCGGGGGCCATGGCGCTGCCTGCAGGGACACCGCGGGCCTGAGCGCGGCGGGCCCCGGCCCCGGCCCCGGCCCCGGCCCCGGCCCGACGTGCCCCGGAGCCCCGGTGCCGCTGACACGGGCGCGGAGCCGCGGGGCGGGAGGGGGGGGGACGGTGCCCGCTCCTCGCCCGCCGCCAGCCACGCTTGTGCCGGTTTCTGCCCTCGGAAGGGTCGGGACGGGACGGGACGGGACGGGACGGCCCCGCGCGGGTCCCGGGCCCCCGCAGCCCGCGGCCGCAAGGCGCCGCCAGCCCCGTCCCCCCGCCCGGCCGCGCTCCGGGCAGCGGGGCGCCGTTCCGGGGAGCCGCACCGACCGCGGCAGCCCGTGGGGGCGGCCGGACCCAGCCCCGCGCCCCCCGCGCCCCCCGCGCCGCTCACCTCGGCCGCCGTCCGGGCCCGACGGGGCCATGCTGCTCTCCCGGCCCCGGCGCCGCCGCTGATGGCTCGGCGGGCGCCCGCCCCGGCACCTACCCCGCCGCCCGCCCCCGCGGGGCCCGCCCCGGCCCTGCCCTGCCCTGCCCGCCCCGCCGCGCCCTCGGCGGGCACGGAGCGCCGCCAGCCGGCCGGGACGGGGCGGGACGGGGGCGGGCGGCCGTCGGGGGGCTGCGAACGAGGCGGCGGCCCGGGGGCGGCGGGGGGCGCCCACGGGCGCTGCTGTCACGGGGCGCGAGCGGCGGCCCCGGCTCGCGCTGCCACCGGGCGGGCGCGGGATGAGGCCGACCCCTGTCCCCGTCCCGTGTCCCCGTCCCGTGTCCCCGCACCGTGTCCCCGCGCTACGCCCGCCGCCCGCTCGCCCCCCACCGCCCGCCGGCACTGCCGGAGCGTGGCGGTGGCCGTGTGACAGGGGCTGCCCGCCGGGGGGGCGGGGGGGGTGTGCTGCCCGTCGGGGGGCGTGCTGCCCGTCGGGGGGCGGCCGGGCCCGGTGCCGCCGCGGGGGGGGGCGGCGCCCCGAGGGGTGGGAGGCGCGGCCGTGCCCTCAGCCAAGATGGCGGCGCGGCCGGCGTCTGCCCGGCGCGGCGATGGCGGCGCGGTCACGTGGGGCGCGGCCCGCCCCGCCCGCTGCATGGCGGCGCCGTGAGGCGGCTGCGGCCCGGGGCGGGCGGCATGCGGCGGGCGGCGGGCTGAGCGCGGCGGGGGGATGCGCGCTGCGCCGCCCGGCCATGTCGCGGGTGGGCGGCCCCGGGCCGGCGGGCAGCGCCAAGGAGAAGCGCTCCTTCAGCAAGCGGCTCTTCCGCGGCCGGGCGGCGGCGGGCGGCGGCGCGGCCCCGGCCCCGGCCCCGGCGCCCGCCTCCGCCGCCCCGTCCGCGGCGCCGGGGCGCTCGCTCGGCGGGTTCATGAGCCGCGTGCTGAAGACCCTCTCCACGCTGTCGCACTACAGCAGCGAGCCCGAGCCCCGCGGCCCGCAGGCCCCGCGCCTGCCCCCGCCGCAGGCGGCCGGCGGCCTGGGCAGCTGCCTCCCGCCGGGCCCGCCGCGCAGCCCCGAGCCGCCCCCGCCGCCCGCCGGCGGCCCCGAGGCGGTGCCCGGCGTGGCGGGGCTGCGCAACCACGGCAACACCTGCTTCATGAACGCCATCCTGCAGTGCCTCAGCAACACCGAGCTCTTCGCCGAGTTCCTGGCGCTGGAGCAGTTCCGCGGCCCCGCCGAGGCCGGCCCGCCGCCGCCCGCGCCCGGCGAGGTGACGGAGCAGCTGGCGCAGCTCGTGCGGGCGCTCTGGACGCTGGAGTACACCCCGCAGCACAGCCGCGACTTCAAGGTGAGCCCCGCCGGGGGCGCCCCGGCACGGCCCCGGTAGGGCCCCGGCCCGGCCCGGCCGCGGCTCCGCTCGCTGTCGGTCGTGCCCGCCGCGGGCCCGGAGAGCTGCGCCCGGGGCCTCCAGCAGCGGCGGGGCCTCGCCGGGCGGGCGCCGCGTGGCCGCGGGGTGTGAGGGCGTCGCCTCCCGGCGCCGTGCCCGCGGAGCTGCCAGCCCGCCCGGTGCCCCTGGCTGGCGGGGCTGCGTGGCGGCGTCCCGCTCCATCACCGCGTTCGGGGCCCCGTGTGCCTTTCCCGCAGCGCGTGGGTCGGCGTCCCCCTGTGCCCGTGTCGGTGCCGCGGGGCGCTCGGGGTGCTGCAGCCCACCCGGGCGCGCACAGGGTGCGGACGTGGGGTGCGTGCGGGCACCCCTGAGGAGCAGCAGAGAGCCCGGCCCCACGTGCGGGTGCCAGGTAAGTGGCAGCACCGCGTGTCCCCGCGGCCGGTCGGGGCGGCCAGCGCTCAGCTCCTCACCCGCAGCGGGAGCACTGGGCAGGGTGCTGCCAGCGCACTCCCCACTGACTGCGTTGGAAGCCGGCTAACGGCTCTGCTGTTAATTTACTGGCAGAGGTGCCCGTTTTGCTGTTTCATACCTCCGTCGTGCCGCGCTAGAAGTTGCAGCTAACTCCTGTGGCGGGGCCGGGAGCACCGGCCGTGTGGAACAGGGCGGCCGCAGGAGGAGCGGGTGCTGCCGCCTGCGGGGCCGAGGCCCTGACCCCCGCGCTCGCCCGTCACGCCCGAGCGCCCTGCACACCGAAACCGCGCGGTGCCCGGTGCGGGCAGAGCAGGGACCCCTCCTCCCGGCCTGCAGCGCGGTCTGTGCGCCTGTAGTTTAACCGCACCCTGGAATGCCTCTGGGAGACCCAGCTGCTGGGAAAACGCTCCGGGCCTGCCTTGCTTCTGGAAGCCGCGCAGGATTGTTAGCTTTACCATGAGGGGCTCCCTGGCACGGCCGTTGGCTGTAGGGAAGAGGAGGCGCGTGGGTGCTGCGATGGGCACGGGGCAAGGGCCATGTGCGGAGCCTCGCAGCCGGCACCGCTCGCTCACGGGGCAGCTGGAGGGCGGCCGCCAGCCCCGTGGCTGCCGGGGGCCTGCCCTGCCGTGATCTCCCCCCCCCGGAGCCTTCCTCACACCGGCAAAAAATGTGGGTTCCTCCTGAGTAATAAGAATAAAAAAGCTTGAAGGCAAAGCTATCTTTTGGCAGCACAGCTGATAAAGGGGAAAGCAGACCAGCTCTTAGGCTGAGAAACGCTCTCTGTGCAAGCCCAAGGTAGAGGTGCTCAGATAAGAGAGGCAGAAAGAGGAAGGGAAACAGATATGTAGATTAAATTAAGGCCATGTTCCAAGCTTTGGTTTTTTTCTAGTGGAACTTTCTTTGCCTGTTGGCCGCCGTCACTAACGGTAACTGAGTGCTTTTCTACTCCTTGTTGGTGTAGCTGAAGCCCATCAATCTTCTACCTGCCAGGCCCTGGGAGGCTTTAAAAAGCGTCTTGCTGGGGGGGATCTTGTGCAAGCAGGTCTTGCTCAGAGCCGTGCAGTATCAACAGGCCTGTGTCCTACTCGAGGTGACTTGATCATCGTGTCGAGTGCCCGGCTGTTTCTGCACAGGGGTCAATTACTTTCAATAGTAAATTAATGCCTCTGAAGACAGTCAGGTAGCCTGAACCTGCTGTTAAATTCCATGTTCTTAATTAAAAATTTCTTCAGCAGCAGACTTGCACAGTTGATTTAAATGTGTAAACAAGAGGCCCGTATTGGAGAAAGGTGAAGATTGGTGTTTTCAGTCTGGAAACTTTGTTTGTTTGTTTTTAAATGGTGAAAACTGTTTTCAGGACAGTCGTTTTGTACTTTCACTCCAATAGTAGTAGTTAGTGACAGTAATATTTATTTGGTACTTGAAAAGCCCCTTACCCAGCGTGCTAAGAAGTCAGTTTGTGGTGTTTCTTTTTTTCTTTTTGTTTTCCTATTTTGGTGATGAGTATAATCGCGTAAAGGCAGTCCTTGATTCCTAAATACTTACCTGCAGGTGCTAATCATATTTTAGGGTATAGGATAACGCTTATCCTCTTGCTCATTCTTACATCCGTAGGCTTTTTTCTTGGGGCACTTTTCTAAGAGAAGGCCTCTCTGTGTCCTTACGGACAGGGACCTTGGAGGGCGCGAGTCTCTAGATGCTTTTTACCCTCAGCTCATTTTTTCTTGGTAGTATTCAAAGCATTTCTCCTTTTTTAGGTCAGTCTTTGAGAAAATATCCATTCTACAGACTCATGAATCACGAAGTCCTGCTGCTAGAAACAAGGACAATGCAATTAAAACAAGTGGTTTGTGTAGTTGCGGGGCCAAGAGATCGCCTTGCAGAGAGGTGGAGTGCTCGCTGGCAGCTGGCGCCCCGTCTTCGGGCAGACCTACCCGGAGCGCGAGGCGCTCTGCCAGCTTCTGCATCTCAAACCTCACGTTTCTCTCTGCCGTGTCATTTGGAGCATTTCTGAAGTCTGTGATTTTTTGTTTCTCACCTTTGAGGTGTCTGCAGCTGTTTTGATTTTTTTAATGGTATTTTTTTCCTTCCTAACGCGCAGATCAGATCGGCACAGGGCGCTCTGCAGGTGATTTCCAAGGCTGTGCCTCGGACGGGGCAGGAAGGGAGCCTCTGGAAGCCGTCTGCCCGCGCCCCAAGTGGAGCTGCGCCCACTGCTCCTGCTGCCTGGCGGGGCACAGGGGGCTCTCCTCGTCCCCAGCAGGCCCTGGGAGGGGGGCCGGGCGGGGGCACAGGGTCTGAGGGCTGTGGGGTGGAGGCAGGAGAGGGAAGGAGCCGGCGGGTGCAGGTGCTGGCTCCCGGCAGCAGCCGTGGGCTGGCAGCGTGGGGGCACCGCGCACCTCCCCTCGGGCGGCATGGCAGAGCCGGGCGCCGCTTTGGCGGGCTCCCCGATCGGCCCCCTGCTCTTCCACGGTTTGTCAGCGATCGCTTTCCCCCGACAGCTCAGTCGTTTTTATTTTCCTGCCTAAACAGAGCTGCTGCTTTCATAACCAGGGCCAATATTGCAGCTCGTGCTTCCTCTTTCCCCTTTGTGATGGTGTGACAATAGCAGCAAACATCCATTGTGTCAGCAGTAGCTGTGCTTCGGGCTTGTTTTTTTGCAGGGAGCTGTCCCTGTCTCCCCACAAAGTTCCTGGGAGCTCAGCTGTGCGGACAGAGCCCCCTTTGTGATGGGGAGCCAGCCTGCGGCGCTCGGAGGTGCTGATGGGGTCTTAACTGGGCAGGAGTTTTATTTAAACTAACTGGGTTTTAAAAATCCTAAACGCTTACCCGAATCCTCTCCCTTTGTCTTTCTTGGAGTTCTGATCTGTGGACGGTGAAGTTATTTTTTGTTTGGAGGCTTTCTTCCTAGCTAGGCTAGCTGCGCGCTGGAGTGTCTCGGTGTTTAACAAGACCCTTTGGATGCGTGAACTATACTGATTTCTCTTTGTCCTGCGAGATGAAGTCTGCCTTGCTTTTATGACCTGTGCATTCAGCAAATGCATTAAAGTCATAAGGGCTTGATTGAGTTGGATTATGAGAATTAGATTTGGACCCAAAACGAATCGCTGTTACTAGAGCAGAGATTGTGTTGAGTCAATATTGCTGTTTCAAGTTTTTGTTTTTTTCTTAAGTCTGTGTTACCGCTAATATTTAATAGTAGCGGTGTGTAGCTGAGTTTCACAGTGCTCGTGTTTCAGAAGAGCTCGTGGTGTAAATGCTGAAATTGGGACAAGCAACCATCAGCTGTGTTGATCGCTTCTCTGTGAATTCTTAAAAAACAAAACAAACCAACAAACTCCTCTGAATTGCGAAGCATCGACGTGCGCGGTGTTGCTGCCTGGCTGGGAGGCGTGGTGGGGGGTGCAGCGTGGCCGCGACCAGCACCGCTCTCCTCTCGTGCTGCAGGCCGGCGCTGAGCTGGCTTGCTAGGCCTGCTGCCTTCTCCAAACTTCAACCTCGTCCAGCTGAGGTGTGTTAAGGGGAGGCAGTGTCCTTCCCGAGTGTGGCTGCTCTTCGCTGTGTCAGGAGAAGCCAGATTTGTCTGACACCAAGGTCTGAAAGCTCGCTCTCGGAGTGTTTCTCAAGGCTTGACCTGCGTGCACTTGGCCGTCCTGGCTAATGGTCTTCTCTCCGGTTGTTTGCCTCGTCCCTTCAGACTCGGGACTCAGCACGGCTTTTAGGACAGCTTTCCGGCAGAACTGAGCACAAAGGCCCGGTGCTGTGCCAGTTAGCAGGATGCTACCTGCACGTGCTGTGCTGCTCTTGCCTTTTTGCTTTCCATTGTATTTTTATTGCTCTTCCCCCTGATGTTTCCTTCCCTTTCCTCTCTCCCGGCCGTGCCCTGTTCTCCTGCAGGCATCGCCCATCGGTCCCTCCGGCCACGGCCCTTGCTCCTGCTCCGTGCCCGCTGCCCTTGCCCCGTGTCCCCGGGTTTCCCCCCCTGTGCCGCGTGCAGCCGGCGGTGGCCGCTGGCTGTGCTGGGCGCCGGAGCCCCCGCCGCTGCCGGCAGCGGGTCGCGGGGCAGAGCAGGAGGGGCGTGCTGCCCGTGGCGTGGTGCGAGCGGTGCTTCGGCCCGGCTGCGGGGTGCCGCTGGCCTCGGCCCCGTCCCTGGGGCTGGGATGGACGCTGTGCTGAGCTGTGCCTGAGCTGTGCTGACTGCCGGGTTTGCTTCCCCCGGGGCGGGTGTCTCGCCTTGGAGAGGGGAAGTCGCTGCGTGAGAGCGCGGGGACTCGGCTGGATGAACGCTCTTCATGAGGTGTCTGCTGTACAAGCTGCCCAGACACAAAGCTGACTGTGGGATTAAACCAAAAAACAAAACCACCAAATCTCTGCCTGAGCCTAACTTTATGATGTTCGATGAAAGGTGAATAATAGGCTCTCTTTCCTGCTCACATGTGTCATTGTTTCAGGGCTGTAATGAGCTGGTTCCATCTGTTCACGCACAAAAACCTCTCCACAGCTGCTTCCTACCAGGAGCACGCTGGAAAACAGCAGACTGACATTTTTCCTTTGGTTGTCTTTGTTAGCTGGAAGAATAACAGCAGCAAAGGAGAGGCCAGGAGTTCAGCTATGTTTGGCTTTATTTATTGCATCTATTTAGAGCAATAGATGATTAAACTTTCAGTGGGCTGATAAAAATGATAATGCATCTTTGCCGTAAATCTGCTTTATGGACGGACAGGGACTTGTTTGGTTGTAGGGTGCTTGCATTAGGGGGTCAGATACGTGCATGCGATCAATAGGAAATTATGATTTTTTTTCCCCCGTTTATCTCTCCCAGCAGTGCTGCCTCCATTCAGGGTGCCTGCGCTGCTGTGCCCGTGGGAAGGGCAGGCCTGGTCCCCCCGCCTGCCTCGGGGCTGCGCTGAGGTGCTCTGCCCGGTGCGGTGGGAAGGGAGCCCCGACACCGCGCGCGCTCCTGGCGTCCTGCAGCCCCCGGGGTGCGGGGGGGCAGAGCGGGCTGCACGCGGCGCCTGAGCCCCCGGCTCGCTGGGCACTTGCTGGTGGCTTTCTCAAACGGTTCGGTTGTTTGGGTCGGCTCCTTCCTCCCAGCCACCTCGCGTTCCGTAGCACTTCTGTGCCCTGCCGCGCGTCTGTGGCTGCCCGCACCGCGCTCCTCTCTGCCGGCTTTGCTACCGCAGCGCTGTGCGGTGCGCCAGGGGGGAGGCACGCAGCGTTCCACAGAGCAGCGGTGACAATAATGACAATAATGACAATAATAACAAGGCCACTTGTCGCAGCGACGGCAGGAAGCGTGAGTAACGCTGGGAACACGCTGCTATTGCTGGAGTGTTTTTGTAGCGTAGCCTCTTGTGAGGAAATTGCATCTGATATTTTGTAGTGCTTCCTGAATCGCTTCCAGCGCCGTGTGATCCGTCTCCGCAGGCAGCTCCTTATCCCTGGCGCGCGCAGGCTGCGAGGCGAGGAGACCCGGTGCTGCCGGGGTGGGAGTCCCACGGCTCGCTGGGGGGCCAGGCATCAGCAGCGGCCCGTGGGGTCTGGGCGAGCGGTGTGCTGCTGGCAGCGGGAGGAGGGCGGTGAGAAATCCTTGCCGGGATTCCCGAGCTCCTTGGTTACGTCTGCTTCCACAGAGAAAGCCCCCCCCACGCCTCGCTTTTGACTTGAAATACCAGATTCGCTTCCTTCCGGCAACGCCGAGCACCCTTTTATCTTCAGCTCCGTCTAGACGAGGGCTCGGGGCGCAGCGGGAGCACCCGTTAGCTGACTTCCCTAAAACAAACCAGGCCAGGTACGGCAGCCGGCTCTTGGCACTCAGGTGGGGGCCTCCCCTCTGGCCTGGTGGTGCTGTGCCTTCACATCGCGGCGCGGGGAAGGGGCAAGAGCAGAAGCTGTGCTGGCTGGCCTGCTCGAGCACCTCTTCCTCGTCCCCCTGTGCTCACCTCACCGCGGGGAGCGTGATCCGTGGTGCCCGACGCGGGGCTTGGCAGATTTTGGCTGATTGGCTGATTTTCTGTTCGGAAACTTATGTAGGGTTTCAAAGCTAAATTTAATTTTCGGAAGTTTTACATTGAACAAGGATGATGCTCACAAGGGAAGTTTATGCGGTTGCCCTGAATTCTTCCCTGTACCCTTGGGTGCTGTGGGCTGATCCTCTTGCCTTCCTCGCAAAGCGCGTCTTGGATATTGTAGACGCCGAGCGCACCCGCGGTACGGGCTGGTGAGCCATCGGCCGGCAGAGCCACGAGGCTGCGCCTCCCGGTGTTACTCTGGTGCGGTGGTAACTAGTTACTGCCAGCGCAGCCCAACGAGGTTTCTCTAGGTCTTTGCAATCTTGACCTGGTATTTTTTGGTGGGTGAATGTCTGGTGCTCAGGCATCAGACCAGGATCTGCAGGGACACTAACTGTATTTTCATGGTTTAGTGTTTAATATTATAAAGTGGTGCAACACAAATAAGTCGCCAAGCTTTCCGCTGATGGACAGCAAGAGGTATAAATAAGGCCAGCACGTGAAGAGGATTAAGGTCCTTTCTTTTAGATTATGTGTTGTCCTCCCCCCATAGATCTTGTTTTGCTTAGCTGGAACTTGGGGTGCAGAAGGCTTTGTTCTCCTTTAACCTCTGAGTCCCTGCAGGCTTCTTTCCCCCTCTGAACAGGCTTGCGGCAGCACCCCGAGCTCGTGTTAGTCGAGCACCAAGCAGGGGTGCTGGGCCGCCGCTCTCTGTGGCAGAGGTGGGCATTCACTGTGGGCTGTTTGCTGGTCTCAGACTGTGTTCGCGTGGTTTAGTTGGGAGGGTGCTGGTCCCTGTGCCTGCGAGGGTGGAAAATATGCTGCCAGAAGGCTTGCACATATGTAATGCGAGCAGATTATTTCTGTTTTCTGTTATTTTGCTGCCTTGAGGCAGGTGGACAGATTACAGAGGACAGACAATATATGCCTATTGGTCCTTTCCCGTCTCTCTCTTTGCCCCTCCCGCCTGGTGACCCCATTTTTACAGGGATAAAGCGAGCAGCCCAGCCTCGTTTCTGGGATCCGTTGCCGAGTCTGCCTAGGGAAGCGGCGGAGGCCTGGTAACGCGGGCGTGCAGCGCGCCCGGTGCTGCTGCGGCGCAGCTCTGCTGCCTCCCAGCCTCCTCGCCCTGCCGCTGCCCTGCCCCTCGCTGAGGCTCTGCCTTGCCCAGCCGGGCCAGGCCCGTGGCAGCGCCGCCTGCCTCCCGCGGGCACAGGCAGCTGCTGCGGGACCCGTGGGGGCGTTGTGACGGTGGTGGCTGAGCCCGGCTCTCGCAAAGAGGCCGGCTATCTGCGGACTGAGCGTGGGGGTGTCTGACCGTAACCGTGCGTTAGCTGAGTGTCCTGCCTGCCCCCTGAGCAAACAGACGCGGGCTGCAGCCTGCTGCCTCCTTGACCAAGCAGAAAAAGCTGGTTCTTTTCCGCAGTGGTGCCTGCTGCTTGGCTAGTAACTCACCAGGAGCAGCCCACCGTGCGCCACACGGCGTTACTGCAGAGAGCATTTGTGCCCGGGTGCTGAACGCAGGCGTCGGTGCCTGGTTCCTGTCCCGCGGGGCTGCGCCGGGTGCCCGCTGTGCAGAGCTGGCTGCCCCAGCGCCGCGGGAAGGGTGGAAGCGAGATCAGAGAGCTGGGGCGCAGACAACAGGCACCTCCTGATGTTGGTTGCTTTGGGGAGAGACGCGCTGCAGCTGGTGCCTTCCTGAGGAAGGTGGCACGCATGGCCCAGCGGGGGGCTCGGTGCAAATGTCACTGTCATGACAGGTGTCCGCAGAGCTGCAGGGCAAGGGTAAGCCTGTGGAAGTGCAGGTTTGTGTTGCTGGTGAACTTCAAGACCCTCCCATTCGTGTCCAGAAGAAAAACAGGTTGGATCAAATCCCTTGGGTGTGCTGGTGTCCTCCTGAGATGGCTTTTCTGGAAATTCAAGTGTAAATTACACGCATTCCCCAGGCTCAAGTGTATCCAGAGTAGTACGAGTCGTCTTTACCACGTGCCATCTCTGTTTCTCCGCAGAACATCGTGTCCAAGAACGCTATGCAGTACCGTGGGAACGCCCAGCACGATGCACAGGAGTTTCTGCTCTGGCTTCTAGACAGAGTCCACGAAGATCTGAACAACGCAGTGAAATACAGCGGCATGCCTCCCCTCAAGGTAAGGAATTTTGCTGTGTGCCAGCGTGGGAGAGCAGCTATCGCTTTGCATACAATCTTTCTTTTTAAAATAAATCTGCCTATTGGCTCCTTAACTCCGGTATTCAAATGGAACAAAAGCTTGGGTTAGAATAGTTCGTTTCTGGCCTGTGAATGTAACTAGATGTTTCGGTAGTCCCTGGCAAGGGCTCCCTGGTGCAGCCCTTTGTGAACGGCCGCGTGCTGCTTTCCAAAGGCTGGGAGGCCTTGCAGGGGAGCTGCCAGGTGCCTCATCTGGGGCGAGATCCCTGCCCATCCTCGGCTGTGCCACGTTCCCACGTAACCACCTACCTGGGCAGGGAGCACTTGTTGCTTAAAAACTGTGTGGCACTGTGCTGGTGTTCCTGGTCAAGGAGCGCACAGCTTTGGCTAGGAGTACTGGAGCCATCTGGTGCCCACCTACACGCTTGGCTATGCTTCTGGGCTTTATTCTTTTCTTTTAGCCACCACTGGAGGATGATGTGCTGCTTGAGGGACCAGCCTTTCCCATCAGTAGTACTTTCGTGCAGGAGCTCTTTCAAGCCCAGTACAGGTATGATATGTTGTAACTTTTGAGGCATTATTGCATGTACTGGTGACCCCAGTGTAATTCTGCCCTGCCACTAGCTCACAGTACAGTTGAGGCTGGTGTCATGTTAACTGCTACTTCTGAATTTTTCTGAACAAATTTTGAACTAAGATCTTGCACCAGAGGGGAGAGAGAGTTTGACTGCCTCAAATTTGGTATATTATTCGAAAATCTATAGTATGTACCACCTCTTCAACTGCCCTGCCCCTTCCTGAAAGCAAGCCAGTGCTTAAGGGTGCAAAGGCCCAGGACAGCTCGGTGCTGCCAGGCTTACCCTGCCTGCTTGGAGGCAAGAGCCTGTAGCAGGACCTGGAGATGCCTGGAGGCTGCTGGGGAGCTGCAGGTCCCAGGCGTCTTGCAGAGTTCTTATCTGGTGCTTGGGAACCCTGAGTTGAATCCTTCCTTGTCCCTTCAGGGTATTTCCTGTGAGTTTCTCAGGCTTCTGGGAAATGAGCTTTCTAACTTGAGAACTACCGCAGGAAAACAGCCTCATTTCCAGTGTTCCTCGATAGCTTGTATCTGTGCTGCTATGGGCACTTCAATTACCGGGTGTTTGCCCCAGTGTTGGCTAGGGTTTCTTTTGTAAAGGAGAAGCCTTAAGCCCTGGTGCAAAGCCGGCATAAGGTGCAAGTTGATTCTGAATGAGAGACGTGTTGTTTGGGGTTTTTCCCTTCTGAATAAGAGATCTGTGTTCCTGCAGTACTGACTGTCCCCATCTATTTCCCGTCGCTTCCCCTCTCTTCAAAGAGAAAACCCTTCCAGGTCTTTCACATCGGAGCTGCTATTGGTGAATTATTAATCTTGCAGTGCTGCTTATTAAAAGCCAAATTCAGCGTCTCAAGCAAAGTCTTTTCCTGGCATGCCATGTAATGAACTTTGAGACTAATTACTTTGAAAGGATCTAGACATCCAGAGCCCCTCACGTACCGCGGCTGTGTCTGTTGCACCTCTGTGCAGAGCCACTTCGTATGGCGGAATAAGAGTGTGGGGGCAGCCAAGCTGACGTGCAGAGGCAGTAATTTGTGATGTGATCATTCATCCATTCCTGATGAAATGATGTATAACTGTCCTCTTACTGGTGTCGTAACAGGTCCTCTCTGACGTGCCCTCATTGCCAGAAGCAGAGCAACACCTTTGACCCTTTTCTCTGCATCTCTCTGCCCATTCCCTTGCCTCACACACGGTATGTAATTATGTCTTGGTTAGTGTTGGCTGTTTCCAATGTTGTCAGAGTTGTGTAATTTGGTATAGAAGGAAAAGAGATGTCAGCAAAATCTCTGTTTTAAAAGTCTCGTAAAAAATACATGGGCCTATATGGTACTTAAATATTCAATTTGCAGGTAAATTGGAAAATTGAGCCTCTTACTTGTTTCAGAATGTTTCAGAGAAACAAGCCTTTTACTTGTTTCTCCACCCCTACCCTTCCAAAAAATCCTAGAGAATTAACTTGTGGAGAGAGAAGCTATCTTTGATTCAGGGAACCAAAATATTTTGCTTAATTTATAGCATGCTGAAATTAAAAATGGGAGGATGAAACTTATTTTTTATTTTTCACTTTTGTGGGAAAAGTCTCTGATGACTTTGATTTTAAAAAGTGAAGTTAAAAGCTCTCCTGCAAAATGTTTTGCTGTTGAAATACAGCTGCTGCCAATAAAGAAAAACGGGAAAAAAATCTAGGTAAAAAGTTCAGAGCAAACATCACGAGATGCTTATTTATGTAGTGGGTAGGAGAGCTGTGCAGCTCCTTCACCTGACGCTGTGTGTGCAGGAAATTTGTGTGGGTTCAAGAAGCAAAGGAACAAAGTAATGGAAGTACTGAATATGAAGATGTCAGGTTTGGTTCGAAGTTCCTGCTCCACCACTAAGTGGAGGCTGAGTGGGCTTTCCAGGGAAAGCGTTTCTTGTAGGCTAGCTGCCCCGCTGTTGGAGGTATTACTTTTGCTGCTGGTGGAGGCAGGACCTCATTTAGAGAGAGAACCTGGAGATCCGTCCTCGTGGTCACAGCAGCTCTCTTTGAATGTTCCAGGGTACTGCCTTGGGCTGACCGCATTACAGCGTACTGGCTGGAAAACTAGGTTGTCTTGCAGTAGAGAGTTTTATTTTTAACTCTGGGATTTTTTTTTTTTTTCAAGAACACTTTCTGCTTGTGGGAACAAGCAACACCAGCCCATGTAGTAAGAAAAGTCTCTAGAAATCACACACGTGCGTGTGGCCGAGGCTGAGCGCAGCTCCGGGCCGTCAGCAGGGCCCCGTAGCTCTCGCAGCACCCCGGGTGCCCCCGGTTCGGGTGGGCTCCGCTGCCGGGGCCGGAGCTCTCCCCAGGCAGCGCCTCTGTGCTCCCCGCAGGCCGCTCTACATCACCGTGGTGTACCAGGGGAAGTGCTCCCACTGCATGCGCATCGGCGTGGCCGTGCCCATCGCCGGGACCGTGGCCAGGCTGCGGGAGGCGGTCTCCTCGGAGACCAAGATACCCACGGAGCAGGTAAGGGCTGCTCTCCTTGCCGGGACCCCTCGTGCCGAAGGAGGGCAGTGCTGAGGCTTTCATCCCGTGTGAGCGGTGCTGGATGTGCAGGAATTGCAGTTAGCTGTCCCTGTCTGAATGGGGAGCAGGGTGGTGGCGATCTGAGTCACGCTTTTCCCTGCGCGTTGACCCCGTGAAAGCTGGCGACGTGAGGACAGCCACCTGCGGAGCTGTCTGCGCTGTCCTTCCCCCCGATAGCCCTGCGATTCCCACGTGTGGGCAGCGAGAGAACCGTCAGGCAACTGTGGAACAGGCACAGGAATTTCTCCATAGGAGTTCCAGGAAAGCTGTCAGATCCACCAAAACCCCCTCTCATGCTGCTGTCGCCCCAGCCCCAGGGTCACGGCCGCCCTTTTCCCGGCTCCTCGCGCCGGCTGGCAGCAGGGTGCTTTGAGGAATGCCATCCTGTAGCGGGCAGCCCCAGCCGAGGGATGGGGCAGCTCGGCAGGACCAGGACTGGTGGCATCAGGGGTTCTGCTTTGCTTCTGCTGGCTCTAGATCGTGCTGACGGAGATGTACTACGACGGGTTTCATCGCTCCTTCTGCGACACTGACGATCTGGACACGATTCATGAAAGTGACTGCATTTTTGCCTTTGAGACCCCGGAGATATTTAGGCCCGAGGGTATCCTTAGTCAGAGAGGTAAGTGGATAACTGCTTGGTGCCCACCCAGGTGATTAGATGAGGAAGGCTTGGTTTTGTAAGCAGATGCACTTGATAATGAAAGTGCCTCAAGTAGGCGATGCCCTGGTGTATTGATTTCAGCTCTGACTTTGTCCAGACTCATTCCAGCAGACTCAATTCCCTCACTCCCTCAGCTGGGAGGCTATCAAGAAGTGATGTACGTGACTTTCTTTCTCTTCCTGGCACTCATTCTTCAGGCCAGGCTGGCTTCATCTGAAATCTGTTGTTAGGCTTGCTTTAAAGGTCTGATAGGGGCCAGACCAAGCCACCGAAATTGTGTTATTTAAAATCAGATTGCCGGTGATGAATAAACAGTCTGAAGAATGAGGAAACACTTTCTCTGTTAAAGCTCAAGAAATTCAGCTTTTCTGTGTCTCCCTCTCAGAGGAAGGGAGTAATTGCACCCTGGGTAGACAGAGGGTAATCAAAGGCAAATTTTATTATTGGAAGTAACAAGGAGGGTGTCTGTCACTTTAGCTTTTCATGCAGTCAGACAAGATATGAGTATTTGCACAAATTACTGTGAAAAATCAGTTAGTTGAGCATTACATAAAATTTATTTCTGTAAAGAAGTAGGCACCATGGAAAGTAATTGCTCACTGAAGTCTTTGTGCGAGGCTAATAAAAATGGTCAGTCTCACTTCCATGCTGGCCTGCTCCTCAAGGCCCAAGGAAGGCTTCCCGAGGGAGACATATATTGTAAATAATGTAACAAAGTATCCTGTTCTCCTAATTTTTCAGGATTGCATGTGAACAATAACCTGAATAACTTGAAATATGGCACTGAGCACTCCCGAACAATATCTTACTCTCAAGGAACAGTGAAGTCTGGAAAACTGGAACAGTCTTCTACTAGACAAACAGCAAATGACAAGATTGTCTTGCTGGTGTGTAACAGAGCGTGCACTGGACAGCAGAGCAAAAGGTGACCGGCAGCTTCACGGCCAGACTTACGGCTCTGGCTGCTTCCTTGGTGGGCCTGGGCTTTACTCTTCATGTGGGGCAAATGCAAGGTGCGGGAGGGACGGCTTGTGTGCACGCTCTTTTGATCACTTCCTTAAATGCTCCTCCTTTCCCTAGGTTTGGCTTGCCCTTTGTGTTGCATCTGGAAAAAACAATTGCTTGGGATATTCTGCAGAAGGAAATTCTGGAGAAGATGCAGTATTTCCTGCGGCCTGCAGCCTGCTTGCAGGTGAGGCAAACGATGTGGGTGCTTTGAGACTTCCAGCGCCGTGTGGTGAACTAAATGGGAAGGCAGGTTACCTGAAGCAATGAGCGCGCTGCGCTGGTGCCTTCCCATATTTCTTAGTGCAGTAGTGTCCAAGTCTGATGGGCTTCTGTCTGCTATTTGCTGAACGTTACGGGTAAGAGTAGACTGATCAGGTGAAGGAATTACATGCTTCTCTTCCTTCCTTACCCCCGGAAGGTACTTGAGAAGTCAGCGCTGCTGTCTGCACTGGAAGTGGTGCTTGCCTTAAGGAAGGCTGCGAAGTTTGCCTGGTGACTGACGAGTGTGTGTCTGATGGGAGTTCCCTCTGAGCAGCGGGATGCAGAGCAGCATCTTGCCTGGTCGCTGCAGGGGAGGCTTTGTCTTTTGTAAAACACGTTCTAGGATAAACTGTTCGCCTATGCTGCAAGCAGGTGACTTGGATTTGAGCCATTCAGATGGCTTCTGCTGTCTTGCTGCAGGTTTGCCCGTTCAGCTTGCGAGTGGTCAGTGTTGTGGGCATAACGTACCTGCTACCTCAGGAGGAGCGGCCCCTCTGCCATCCAACAGTGGAAAGGTAGGCGGGAGGGACCGGCCGCTTGGGAGCTGGGGATGCAGAGCAGGGAGAGGGACGGTCCTGGCACGGATGTGTGCAGGGGGCTTCTTGGGCCTGGGAGCAGGGAAGTGACGGAGTGTCCTCAAGAAGTTGTCAGGATGGCTCAGTGGTGTGTCATGCCGTCTGGAACCTGTCCTCCTTGCAAACAGGAGAGAATAAAAGTGTTCTCCCCTCCCTCCCCTCATCTTTTTTTTTTTTTTTGGTGGCTATTCTTTAGAAGCTTTTGTAGGTGCCTCTTCTGTAAATAAACATATATCTATTTACAGAGCGAGTACTTAAGTAAATGCAGTTCTTTGCCAGTTTTTTTGCTGTATGAATTCCTTTTCTGCTTTCCAAACTTGATCTGGGTGGCAGTGGGGGGAAGGTGAAGGGCTAAAGGAGACAAGTTACGTGCATATGAAAGAGAACGTAGGCTTCAGATTCCAAGATGGGCTAACTTCTGTCTGCTCCTTTCTCCAGGGCATTGAAGTCATGTGGACAGGGGGGAACTGCTCATGTGAAGTTAGTCGTAGAATGGGACAAAGAAACTAAAGATTAGTAAGTATGGAGCAGGAAGCCTTAAAGCGAATTCACCGTGACAGCCTTGCTTGCAGCCAGCCCGGCACTGTGAGCTGTGCACCTCCCGGCACGCGTGAGACCTCAGCCTGCTCCCCGTGTGCTGGCCCCTGCCTGCGGGACCCGGCGGGGGCTGTGCGCGCTGAACGTGCTCTGACCTGGAGCCCTTTGCTCTGGAGCTGGCATTCTGTGTTACAGAGCAGGTGTCTCACCTGTAGCTGCTGCCCTCAGCAGCTATATTCGTGTGAGACAACCTGTGGGCAGTGAGCTGCTGCCGAGATGGCTGGAATGGGTGCTGCTGAAGCTGCTCACGTCTGTGTTCTGTTGTGTTGCTCTGGTGGGGTCTTGCCAGGCAGCTCTCGCTCATGGATAATGAGACAAATCCAGGAAAGAGCTGCTAGTTCTGCTTCTATCTTTATGTTGGCTCAGCAGCAGCGTGGGGAGCAGGCGGCTGTGCTGGTAAATGTGTTGTGTCTCTGATGCAGCTTGTTCGTGAATACGGAAGATGAGTATATTCCAGACTCTGAAAGCGTCCGCCAGCAGAGAGAGCTTCATCACCAACCTCAGACCTGCACTTTATCTCAGTGTTTCCAACTGTACACCAAAGAGGAACAGGTAGGCACATGCCGGTATAGCAGCCATGACTCTGAAGGTCTGGTTGGTCCGTGTGCTGCTTGAATGCCAAGCTCAGCAGAGCAGCTGTGTTCTGCAGACACTGATGTGTTGAGGCAGGAGAATAAATTCGTTAACGCAGCACTAGTTACCAGTCCTGCTAGCAGAGTTTTTCTGCGGTGGGAAGAAAGCTGTGGGCAGTACTGCTCTCCCTCCAGTCCCCAATATTAATTTTGCAGATCAGAGGAGTAAGTTCCTGTGTTTCCCCCTGTGAAATAGCAATGCCTTTACTGGCATACAGGATGAAGGATCAGAACAGTGTGGCATCTCTGTGGGAATGTGCTGCTCTGTTGTGGAGCACTTGGGTGCTCCCAGGCCTGAGCTGGGCAACAGTGGGCTTGAGGCAGCCTGTGCTGAGCAGGGACCTGCTGGGCGGTCACACAGGGACAAGGAGCTCCAGAAGCGTGGCTGCACTTCTCCAGCTCGGTTCTTGGTGCGAGGAGGTGGAAGAGGCAGGAGCGATGATGTGCCACAGGGCAGGCTAGAGTTGGGTCTGATCTGGCCCTTGCCTGGAACATCATGCGAGTGATCTGTGTCTCTTTGCCAGAGATCTCTAATCTGCTGTAAAAAGGGATGGTCCCAGATGTGGACTGTGGACCTGCGATTGAGCTTTAATAATTTTGGAGCCTCTCTTGTCACTTCTGTCAGAGGTGAGAGAAAAGTTGTCTGACAGCTTACAGCTCTGGCTTCTGAATTTTCTGAGCACGGGGCTCTGGATGGAAGCGCTTGTCACATTTGTGGCTTTGAAAAGATACCCTCTCCTTCGTGGGGAGTGAAAAGCTCCACCGTTTGTAACTCTGTGCTACCGGGACATGGGCAGAAAGAGGTGTCGGAGACGAAACTTGAAGTATATCTGTAGTCCTTCTGTTCAGATTCCTTCTTTGCTGCTGGTGTTCTTGTAAGGATACTTTCACTCAGGCTGCCAAGCCTGCTGGCTTTTTCCTTTTTTTTTTTCATTTCTAAGGGGCTGGGGGTTTGAAAGATGGAAATAGTTTCTCCTCACAGCAGCACTAGCTAAATTCTGTCTTGCAGTGGGAGGTGCCTCTGCCGTGAGGCACCCTTCTCTTGCCTTGTTTGCTGTTTTGGAAGGCATCACTGGGAGCCCTGTGTTTCTAATGAGCTTGGTGAATGCTGGAGGTAGATGAGGTGCGTGTGTCAGTGCCTGCACTGCGCCGTGGGCAGCAGAGCAGTGGTGGTGAAGAGCTGCCTTGGAACCAGGAAACTAATACCCGCCCCTGCCTCTTCCTTGTAGCTTGCCCCAGATGATGCATGGCGATGCCCACACTGCAAGCAGCTGCAGCAGGGTAGCATCACACTGAGCCTCTGGACCTTACCTGATGTTCTCATCATACATCTCAAAAGGTTTAGACAGGTAAGAATGTCTGTGGGGATGCTGGACAGGGAGCGACCTGATGAGAGCGTCTCTTCAGCAGCAGCTGTTCTGTCTGACGCATCTCTACTGGGTTTTAGTTCTCCCAAGCGTGGTGACCTCGCTGCCGCTGCGGCTCATGCTATCCTCCATTTACACAGGAAGGAGACCGAAGGATGAAACTCCAAAACATGGTTAAATTCCCCCTGAGTGGCTTGGACATGACTCCTCATGTGGTAAAACGCAGTCAGAGCAGCTGGAGTCTGCCATCTCACTGGTCACCATGGAGGCGACCTTATGGTCTTGGGAGGGATCCTGAGGACTACATCTATGACCTGTATGCAGTCTGCAATCATCATGGCACCATGCAAGGGGGACACTATACAGGCACGTATTCTGCAATATTACGTCCGTTAGATCCTTTCAGAAAGAAAACAGTTCTATTCCCTGTTCTGTCTGTAGTTTTTTCCTCGCTCTTGACAAAAGGACCCAACTCAGTTCAGAAGGGCTCGCTATGTAATATTGGACAGGGAACTTTTATGACTCTGAGAAATGAAACAATGCGTATTGACCCCAAATGTCCTACTGTATGTTCATTTCTCCGTTTTTTACCTTGAGTGTAATGTCACCAGCCTTTTGTGTTTCAAAAATGCTCTTTCACCACTGTAGTTGCCAGAGTCTGTTATACGTGAGAAATATTTGCACCTTGCTTGTGTGTAGAGCACGGGTTTTGAATTCCTATTTGTTTTGGCAGCTCCCAGAGCAGCCAGAGGTAAGCTAAGTTGTTTGGTGGTTCTTAGTATCTGTTCATTTTCACTCAGCCCAGAAAATGTGCGTCTGGCTTTGCCCTCTGATGCACACCTCTGGGCTACATTGTCCTGTGGGGACTCCATCAGGAGGAGACTCACTGGTGGAGGCAGACCCTCCACGAATAGCAGAACGTGGAGTGAATGGGGCCACCCCAAATAGTGTTCTGTTCTGAGCAGCAATGCTGAACAAAGAAAATCCTGAGCTGTGAGCTGTTCATTGTGTTCTGGTTGTCTCGGGTTTCCTTCTTGCCAGTCAGACTGGAAGAGGATGTGTTGCGTGAATAAATCTGTTCCTTTCATTCTCCTCTGACTTTATCGTAGCAGATAAAGTCATGTTCAGGTTATCATACAGGAACCTTGATAGTAGGAGTGAGGAAAGTCTAATGGTAATGTTTCTCTCAGCATATTGCAAAAACTCGGTTGATGGCCAGTGGTACTGCTTTGATGACAGCGATGTTCAGCAGCTTTCTGAAAATGAAGTCTGCAAGCAGACAGCATATATTCTTTTCTACCAGAGACGCACAGCAATCCCATCATGGTCTGCTAACAGCTCTGTGGCAGGTAAGCCTTGTTGGCTTTGTCAGGGAGTGGCTGTAGTTCTTGTCCTGCATGGAACTGAAGAATTTTCTGCCCCCCTCTGCTTACACCCCAGCTCTCTGTCCCAGAACACATGGTGAGCTTGTCTCAGAGTCCTCTGCTACACAGGGGAGACCATGGGAAACTTCCCACCTATTCTGCTTCTGCTGCCCATCCTTATGTACCCCAGACTAGTTGTGGCAAAGAAACCGTGGAGATGGGGGAGCCCCCTCCAGCGCCACGTGTTCAGAGCTGCCCTTGCCAAAGCCAGGACGTAGCCGTAGGGCTGGTTCATTCCCCCTGCCAGTGCAGTTGGTCTCAGGTAAGCGGCCAGCAGCTGAACATGTTGGTTGTGAGTCTGGGATGAGCTGTGAGCAGGTACAGGCTCGATGACTTGTCTTTGTAAATAAAAGGGTTTGCAGGGTGTGTTTGTGGCAGCTCAAGGACTGTCTTCCACCTCTGTGCTGTTGCACTGAGGCACTGATTCTTTTGATTCGCAGCATACTGGGACAGGTGTGATTGTCTCTATTGCCTATGACCCTAACTACGTATAGAAGCTTATTTCTACAACATAGAGGTTTATTTCTACATTATCTGGATGCTGTGGCTATGTGAGACAGCCCCAGACTCAGTGTCTGTTGAAGCTGGTGCAGTACTTACCTGGCTCTGTGGCCTTCCCAGAGCATCATGTGTTCTGCAGCTTTGTGCTGCTGGTCTGAGGTCTCTGCCTGATTCCTTGCAGGCTCCACAAGCTCCTCGCTCTGTGAGCACTGGGTCAGCCGTCTTCCTGGTAGCAAGCAGCCCAGCATTGCTTCAGCAGCATCGTCACGGCGCACGTCTCTGGCTTCGCTCTCTGAATCGGTGGAGCTGACCGGGGAGAGGAGTGAGGATGATGGTGTGTATTAACGATGCAGTGCATGGGGGGAACTGGGTCAAAAAATATTTTCTCAGGCACTAACTTGTCAGTTACAAGATCCCTACCAGGACAGCTGTAAATTAAGTAGTTAGGATGGGCAGTTTCTCTAGCAGCTGGGGGAGGCAGGCACTGTGTCAGTAGGAGCACAGGTGGGCTTTTCTCTGGTGTGAAATGATGGGCAGGAACCTTATGGAGCCTTTCAAAGAAAGAAAATACCATCTACTAGACCTCTCAGTCAAGTATTTTGTGTTTTTATTTCTCTGGGTTTCACTGCAGCACCTTTTCAGGGAGGCTGACGTATTCCTACTGCTTGGTATAGGTACTAATTCTCTGCTGCGCTGCTGTATCTCTTCCCATGGAACTCCCACCATGGGGCTGAGAAGATAGGCAAACTTTTTGTTGAATTCCTTGTTCACTTTTATGCAAGGAATTGTGCCTGTGGTGCAGGCGAACCATCTGACTCTTGTAGGGCAATGGCATCTGTGGATGGGTGGCATAAACTGTCTGCAGGCTTGGCGTTCATACTGATGATGTTGCTTTCTCTCTAGGAGGATTTTCAACTCGGCCCTTTGTGAGAAGTGTCCAGCGTCAGAGCTTGTCGTCTCGATCTTCTGTCACCAGCCCACTGGCAGTGAGTGAGAACGGTGTCAGGCCCTCGTGGTCGCTCTCTGCAAAGCTGCAGTTACGCTCCAACTCCCCATCGCGCTTCTCTGGAGATTCCCCTGTACACACCTCTGCTTCCACCCTGGAGAAGATTGGGGAGGCTGCTGATGATAAAGTCTCCACCTCTTGCTTTGGCAGCTTGAGGAATCTTTCTAGCAGCTACTTGGAACCCTGCGATGGCAGCCGCCGAGAGCACAGGGCGGCTCGCAGAGCCCCCCTGGCTGTCATGGAAGGGGCGTTCAGGGAAGAGTCTGTTGTAAGGACATCTAGCTCAGACCTTTCAGATGGGCTTGGCAAAAGCTCTGTGCAGCCAGACAAGAATCACCCTGCTTTGGACCCTTTTGATAACAACAATCAAATTGCCTTTGTTGATCAGAGTGATTCTGTGGACAGCTCTCCAGTCAAGGAGGTGAAAGCCCCCAGTGGGACGGGACTGGCTCCAGAGAAGGCAGATGGAACCCCTAAGAAGGCTCACAGCTCCAAGGGAGCTTCCGAAACAGACAAAAGCTTGAGGAAGGGAAGGACAGTCTTATCTACCCAAGAGACCAAAGTCTCTCGCTCTTCTCCTCCCCCAAAGGGTTCCCAGAAGGTTTCGCGGTCTAGGAGTAAGACTGACTCCTCCAGGGCCAGTGGGCGACATGGGTCTCCTGCTCCCACTCAGGCTAGGAAGGACCATAGCACCAAGCCCGTTGAGGTGGCTATCCCATCAGCTCAACAGAAGCAAAAGTCAGGTTCTTCTCCCTCCTCCACAGCTGCCAAGAAAGCCACATCAGGCTCATTGACTAAGGGCTCTTCCGCTGGGAAGAGCCGGACTTCAGACCGAAGCCTCAGCAGGGAGGGCTCTAAGATAAGCCTGGGCTCGGACAAAACGAGCGTTACCAGCAGTTCGAGAACAAGCTCCCCGCGGATAAGCCACTCTAGGAGTGACAGCAGGGCAGTAGACAGCAAGCACGTGAGGAGTTCCTCCATGGCCAACCTGCGGTCTCCAAATGTTGGTATGCGTTCTGGTTTGAAGAGGGACAGCAAATCAGAAGAGAAGGGATTGTCCTTCTTCAAGTCGGCCTTAAGGCAGAAGGAGACCCGGAGGTCAGCAGACCTGGGAAAGACCACGATGCTCTCAAAAAAGGCAGCGGGTGGCAGTTCCAAGTCGGTCAGCAAAAACGTGCTGGAGGACAAGTCTGAGAAAGGTGGTGTCCCACCAGCCTCTCAAACCAATGCCAATGTTACTGCAAAAGAAAAGCTCGTCCCAAAAGATGCCCCAGCCAACAAACATTCTCTGCTCTCCAGTCGCAAGTCCAAGTCTTCCCAGCTAGATCCCGGAGCCCAGTCTCCTCCTTCCAGTGGCAAGCAGGCTGCTGACAAGCCACTGAAAAAGTTACCTTCCAGCATGCAGGTGTCCGTACGGCCTTCTCTGGAACCTCAGTGAAATGCTGCAATCCAGGTGTCTTTTCTGCTGAGAAGCTAATTTATTCTGAGCTCTTGTTTTTTGTTCATGTGCCTAATGTATGTTTTGAGGAGAAGTTAACTGCGAGTTGTTAAAGCGCCTTTTGATTCTGCCATCAAACCAAATAGCCACAGGCAGCCAGCACCGATGCAAGTAGTCTATCTGGAGTCATTGTTGAACCCGAACGCAGCTGTCCCATAGCACTTGTGCAGGAGTCTCTTCATAGAAAATGCAACAACTTTCTTCAGACTCCAGGTCTGAAGTCTGAAACCCAGTTGTACTGACACTAGCGTGCTTCGTAGAGCTGTGAACTGATGTTCCTTTGGTCTCGTTCTGAGCAGGCTGTGTCTGCACTGGCCTTGTTCTGAGCTGTGGAGGATGCGAAGGAAACTGGACAGGAGAGCCTCCCGCTGCTTACGCGCTCTTTCGACCCGCTCTCCCTACTCCCTTCCATTTTCAAGCTTTCTTAAGGGCAATATCTCAACACTAATGTTGTTTCTCAGGTATATACTCAGCCAGTATAGGAGGGACTAGCATTAGTGGATGGACAGAAAGGTACCCGTGTGTCTGTGTGTACGCGTGTCTTTGTAATAGATTTCATATTTGCATTCCAACAGCGGAAAGATTTTTCCATAAAATGTTATCTGCATTTTTTGTTGCTCTGTCTGTGAAGAGTTTTCCTCTTTCCATACCTAAGGCGACCTCTAGCCTGTTCTCTTAAATTGCTTTCTCTCTTCTGGAATACTGTACTCAGCAACAAAAGAAGTCACTAAGCAGCAGCTGGTTGCCAGCCCGTTCCTGTGAAAGCGCGAGGCAGCTTGTTGGTGCGGTGCCCTAGGAGATGGCTGTGTGTGCGCCTGCGTGGCAGCAGTGCTGGTAGGACCCCTGCCCAAACTCCTCAGCAGCAGCGTTTTCTGATGTGCTCAGATGCTTAACTGTAGTGGTGTGGATTTAGCATCCGTTACTTATAGGCGTAGTACTTGGCTAAGCCACGTGTCGTCCTGTCTTCTCTGCCTTCTCTGAGCGAGCCTCCTCGCGAGGGTTGGAGGGGCTGCACCCCAGGGCCGTGCCGGGACTGCTGCCCTGCTCCTCCCCGGCGCGCTCCTCGCGTTCCCCGCGGTCTGCCCGCCGTGCGTCTCTTACCGCAGCGGTCCCGTCCTCGTCTGGCTGTTGGTCTCTGTTAGGGCTGAAGCACTACATCTAGCGGCGTCCTTGTTTACATGCCCTTCTCCAAGGGGAGATTCCTCAAGCTCTTTAGGATTCATCTCTGAAGGTGGATTCCTCAAGTCCTTTTGTATACTCGTGGTGTAATCTTTTTTTTTAATTTCATGAGTTTTTTATTAATGCTCTGCTTATCCTTTCTGTACAGCAGCAGCCTGTCGTGCAGCTCATGGCATGCAGCAGCTGGGCAGTGTGCTGTGCACGCTTGTCTTTTGGTGAGGTCTTTGCCTGCCACCCAGTCTCGTCTGGTGAAGCTCCTCCGGGCTCAGCCTGCAGACAGCCCTGCTCGTACGTCTCTCCATCACCGTAGCAGTGCCCTCAGACGAGCAGTTGCTTGCAGCAAGCCTGTTCCACCTCCGCTCTTAGCTGCTGTGCCGGTGACCCTGTAAGAAGCCTTGCCCCAGGCTGCTCGGGCACGTTGCTGCTCCCTGGGTTTGTTCTCAGCTCACTGCTTCTGCAGCGGGCTTTGGAGAGTTGTGTGTCTCGGGGCAGCTGCTGCCCTGGTGCGCAGGCGGCGGGTGCGGAGCTGACCCGGGGTGCTGCAGAGCTCTGTGGCTGCAGCACAGCCCTTGGCCTCTCCTGGTTGAGCCCAGCAGTACCTGCCTTCCTGCGTCCCAGAGGCAATGCCAGTGGCCTGCATGTTTTTACAACGTGTTGGACTCTGTGCCCTGGACTATATTTTTAAGCCCGAAGGTGACCATTTTCTTGATCTGTTTCTTCTCCCATGCTTTGTTGTCACCTTCTCGTTTAATGCAGCAACAAGAAACAAAGGTGGTATTGCTTGCTTCTTAAATGTATAACTTGGGTTATTCTCGGATTATTTTTTGTTATATCCAGCAGAGCACAGGAGACTTGCTTCACATTTTGGTACTTAAATTTCTCCCTGAAATGCCGATGTTGAAGTACTTGTTTAAGATTTGATCCGCATTAAGATCTTGCACTGTGTTGACTCTTCTCTTGTAACAACTCTTCTAGCAAGAATGTAATTCCGGTAGCTGTTGCTAACTTGGTTTGATATCCTTTTAATAGACAGAACCGAGTTTTCTGTGCATTTCACCATGGGACGTTTGTGAAAGGCTATTTTTATCAAATGACACTTTCTTTTCATGTCATCCATCATTCACTGGAAAAGTTCAAACTGGAAGATGGTGTATGGTTTCTGAGGTGTTTTTTGCTAATGTATTGCATGTCTGTACTGAAGGAAACTTGAAGCCATGTCCAAGCTGGCGTTTCAGCTGAATGCCAGTTCAGTATGTTTGTATTTGGGGCATGAGAGTGGTCATTAGAGCTGCCGTTAGGATAAAATGGGAACGAGAGGTCTTGGTGCCAAGCGTTCCCGTAGCTGAGGTTAAAAGCAGTCAAAGCTCTGCATTCCCAAGATAAGTTATCTAGCCCTTCCTCTTCGTGCTTACGGTAATTTCTGATGGAAACTGCTGCCAGCTCCAGCACTGTCCACCCTGTGTACGCTGCCAATTTGGTTTTCTACCTGTCCCTCTGAAAAACAGAAGCTCTGGTGCACAGACGCCTTGCTCCATGGATAGGCATGGGGTGGGCTGAGGAGCTGATCCCAGCAGCGCCCTTTTCTTCCCGTTAAGCTGGTGTCGCAGAGTGAATGAGAGGTGCTGCTCTTCTCTGGTGGGCTGCCAGCACATGGCGTGTTTCCTGGCTCAGGAGGGCTTGACCTTGGGTGTCCTCAAGCAAAACGCTTTGATTTGCAAGGGTGCGCTGTTGTTGAATATAAGACACGTCGGGCAACATGTGGAAAGCATGCCTATAAGGACCTGCAGACTGCAGTCCCTGCTCCCATGGCTGTGTCGATTCTGTAACAAAGCAGTTTGGAAAGTAGCTGCGTGCTGCCACTCCGCATCCTCTGCTTTCTGGTCTCAGATTTCCAGCAGTCTGTGAACTTCTTTGCATAGGGGAGGGCTAAAGGATGCAGGCCCAGGAACAGCAGTGTTCGTGATGGGCATAAATCCAGGTCTGATCGCTGTTAAAACCCTGGCTTCACCAGCGGTGTAGAGTAAATCTTCCTAAAACTGAATGTGGGCTCCTGCAGGCCTTACTTAAAGTGATTTGAGGAAAAACATCAGTCTTCTCCCCTCGCTTTAAGCGGACTTGTTTCTTAGCCCTTTCCTGCCGAGGAATTCCGGTCTGTGTACACCATGCTGTCCCGATGTGGATGTGGCCCTGCACGAGGGGTGCTCTAGGGAGGGATCCTCCCAGGCCTGCAGCCAGCACAGCCTTCGCGAGGGGGCCGTAGAACGGCGCAGGCTTGTGCCTGCTCCGTGGCAGCCTCTAGTACCCGGCCACCCCTTTCCTGAAAGCCGGGCTCGGCTGCAGCGGCCCTGCTGCCCGTGGAGGAGGTGGGCTCCTGCCACCTCCTGCGGCCCCGGGGGCAGGTGGCGCCCAGGGGCTCGCGGCCGCGTGCCCCCAGCCCCTGACCTGGCTGCACGGTGCTTGCAGGGCAGCCTTGGAGGCACGAAGCCCCGCTCAGCAGGGCAGCCTCGCGCTGTCCCCACTCAAGCAGCCACGCGGGACCCGAGGGAAAGCGGGCTTGAAGTCCCCTGGAAGGCTTCGTGATGTGCTTCTAGCCAAGGTCGGGTGGAATTCACCTGCACGGGTCCGCCCGTGCCCCTCATCACGCCCCTGGTCCGAGGCTTGTGCCTGGGGCCAGCCCTCAGGGCCCAGGAGAGCAGCGCCCCCATTCCAGTGCTAGATTCCTGCTGGGGTCACCTACAGAAATTATTTTTACCCTTTTTGGGCTTTGTCTTTTGGATAGTGTTTAGTAGTGTACAACTTATAAGCACATTTTCAATGATGTGTATTGCAGAGGCACCTTTTATTTGTATTAATCACGTTTGATAGACGACTTGGTGCCTGCAGTTCTCAGTAACTCGTGTCTCACTTTGGATGTATAAATTGTAACCCTTTCCAACTTACCAGATATGGCTAAAAAAAAAAAATAAAAAATGCTTAGGATAGAAAATTAGCAGCTTAATTACAGTACACTTACTGCAAGTGCCCTCATCCTTCTTAGCTGCAGTTGTTTGCTTTCCAAAGCTGAAACTTGAGCATGATCAACCATTTTTTCTAAGAAATAAAGGCAGTTTTGCATGGCGGTTCTCTTGCTGTACTCAAATGCATGCACTTATTAACTATGCAAGCATCTAATACAAACCATAGACCGTGCTTTCAGTATCAAGAGCTGCTCCCTCGGTGCCGGAGCACTGCTTTGACTCTGTACTTCTGTTTCTTGGTGCAGCTATGTGTCAGCACATAGGAGCATGTACCTGGTTTCCTGCTTTATTTGCACATCTTTGATTCTTTTCTTTGCAGAATTTGGGATTACTGACAAGGCTGGAGTGTAGCATAACGTCAAGGGAATTTGAAATGTTGAAATGAGAACAAACTGTTTTTCTGTATTGTATTGTTTTCTTTCTTTTTTTTTTAAAAAAAAAAAAAAACAGGAAAAACCCGATCAGTGTTCCGTATGTAGCCTGCCCCTTTGTGTACCTGTACTGACACGCTCTGCGCTGCGAGAAGAGGCTGTGCCCGTGGCGAGTGCTCACTGGGGGCTTGTGGCGGTGCTCAGGGGGCAGCCTCCAGCAGCCGCCCCCCCCGGGCAGGGCCAAACCCCCGCAGGTCTCTGTGCCGCGGCCGCAGGCGTGGGGGCCCCGGGCGAGCCCCCCCAGGTCCGTGCTGCCCCGAGCCGTGCCCGGGGCTCCCGCTCAGCTGCCTAGGGAGGGTTGGGAAGTGACATTCCGAACGGTTTTGCTGTCATCTTTCTTTCTATCTTCGTCATTGCCTTCTGATCCAAAATAATTTGGCGGTATCTAATGTTATCTGTGGAGGGAACTGAAATTTAGTTTTAATCTGTGGTGAGATGAAAGTACTATGCGGTTTCCTTAATAAAAGCACCACGAAGCATTTACTATTAGGAGCTTTATTTTGTAAAAATAAAGGTATGTGAAGACTTGTATGATATCTATATTAGGTTTAAAGGTTTAGGAAGTCTTCTATTTTTTTAAAGGCGATAGCACTCAATTTATCTGCAAATAGTGTTTTTTAAAAGACACAGATTAAAACTAAGTGTAAACACAAACTGTTTTGCTCTAGGCCCTGCAGCACAAACACGCTGCAAGAAAGTTAGCGTTAGGTTTGTATGGCATTTGTGCAGTGCAATAAGAAAACATTTTTAGGTGCTACATTGCCTTGGGTAGGGTGACACAAGGGAATACAGGCTACAAGTGGCTACATTATTTTCTTGTGGCCTTCCAAGTATTAATTTGTACAGATTTGCTCACCAACTGTGCCTCACCATTGGTTAAAATTGAATTTTAAGTCCTGTTACAAACGTAGTTTCTCTTCTGGACACAATGTCAGATTTTACACTGGAATTATCTACAGTTCTGAAAACTGCATGTCACATCACTGTACGCCGATACTGGGACGTGGGGCTTGCCCACACCTTTGATATTCTCTTCTGTATTTTAATGTTTTTGAACTGTACAGTAATCTGGAGAGCAGGCTGTCTTTACTTGGGATTGAACATTGTACCATAAATTTTAAATTATTTGAGGACAAGTGCATGAGACTGTGTCAATGCCTTTTATTATTTATTTGTATGTTTTATTATTCAAGGTGTATGCACTTTTAATACGCAGAATTTATATTTTTATGTTAAAAATCATTTTCTTTCAGAAAGAAGAGTTTGAATATGAGGAATTGGAATTCAGTGGAAAAAGGGGAATATGTAATAAAATACAATAAATTTATTACTAGGCATCCCGGCTGAGTGAACCTTTTTTCAGGTCAGCATCGCCGCCCACATCCCCGCAGCGGCACCGGGCGCTCGGCGCGGAGCTGCATCGCCCTGCTTGGGGTACGGCGGTGCCAGCCCTGCTCCCAGCGCGCGGCTCTGACCCGCAGCGGGGGCTGGCGGCACCGCGGCCCCGGCAGGAGGCTGCAGAAGGGAGCCGTGCGCTCGGAGCCGCGCGCTCGGCCCCACCACGTGAGCTGGCGCGGCACAGGGCCCTGCGGCGGCTGCAGGTGTCGCGTGGAGGGACCTCGCGTTACGCTGGGCACTCACAGGGCACGGTGAGACCTGGACTTTTATTACTTATTAGAGAGCATAATTACTTCGTATCTTGTATGGAAATGGGGATGACAGATGTCATATTAAATCATAGGGTCATCACTTATTTATAAGTGATTACATTAAAGAGAGATTAATATAGCCAAAGGCTCTGCAGAATTAGAGTTAATATATTTTTGTTTATTATATTTGCCAATATTTCTCCAATCCAGACGGGTTTTTATAGCCACTTATTAAATAGCGGGCCCACTGCAGTTCCCTTAATCTAGCTGGGAGGGTGGTGAGAGGACAATTGGAAAACACTTGAGGACTTTGATCTTCGAATGATTAAATTTTATTGCCTTCTTGTTTATGAGGAATCCAATGGCAGGTGCTTTGTGCACTGAGATGAAGCAAGGGCAGGTTAGGACTCGAGCGGTTATTAAATCTAGGGCAGCAGGGGAGGCTCGGTCCTGGTGTGGGGCACGGGCCCCCAGGTGTTCGGCTCCTCGCCCGGGGCTATGGCTGTGCTAAACCAGCTCTGGGGCCCTGCGGGGGGAGGCGAAGGTTTCTGGTGCCCGGAGGTGCCGGGGCTTAGTGCTGTGCCCTGAGCTTGGTGCCCGGCCCACAGCGCTCTCGGCTCTCCCTGCAGCCCTCCCTGCTGTCCCTGTGCAAACCGGAGGGGCCAAAAAACACTTGCTGGGTGCAGAGCTGTGCCGTGCCGCGCTGTGCTGGGCTGTGACACGGCGAGGGCTGCCGGCAGTGCCGGCTGCGGGGCACTGGGGCATGGTGGGGAGCGTGCGGGCGGCTGCCCCTGCCGTGGGACGGGGGCCTGGGGTTTGCCGTGTTTCGTTAACACCCAGCTGCTGCTGAGAGCCAGAACAAAACCTAATCTTTGGAGGCCGTCAATAAATTATAACGTATTAGGCACTGTCATCAGTACCTCTGGACCCCTAAATTTTGTTCTAATTAGAGTATCGCTTTTCCTTTCTCAGCACTTTTTCCCCTCTGCTGGGTATCGATCCTTTCTCTGTGGGGATCTGACCAACTGTTGACAATTTATGGTAACATAAACCCAGTGCCTCTTACAGCAAAAACACAGCTTTTAATAAAAACCGCTGACACCAGCCTCTCGCTGGCAGCCTAACCTGATTACCGCATGGATTTAGCAGTTAAGGCCGTGCTGATACCCCAGTCGTTTTGCACATAGGGATTTTTACTGTAACACTTAAAAGGCTTTCAATTGTCATAATATTTCATAAATACACATGTACCTAATTGAAAGCTGTGAGGCTGATAGGAAGCATCGAGAGAGCTACTGAAACCTTGGCTGGCTCGTGGACGTTCGTGGCTGGTTATTGATGGTTAATCGGGGCATCCGTAGGGCTTGTAGAATTGCATTGCTGATAAAATCATTCTTTCTTCTGCCAGGGAGAAGTCCATATGCTGGTTTTTGTCGTACGCAGAGATGGGACCGATAAGGTTTGGGAGCTGCAGTGCCCTCCTGCTCGCCTCTGCCCATGGCGTGGTGCTGTGCCGTGGGACACGTCGGGCCGTGGCTCTGGGCCTTGCTGCACCTCCGGGGGCCGACGCAGCGGTGGCCCCGTCCCGCTGCCTGTGCAGGGGCCCCTGCTGCTGGTCCCAGAGGGGTGGTGGCAGCAGCCTTGGCGCGAGGCTGGCCAGGAGCCTGGCGCTGGTGACCAGGGGCTCGTCCCGCCTGCGCCGCATCCCCGGAGCCACCGGCTGCCGGCGTCCTGCCCCACGCCGGGACCCAGCCGCGCAGCACCGCACGCTGCTGCCGCAGCCCGAGGCCGCCCATCACGTTTCCTTCCCCGGGGGCTCCCACCGCTCTCGCAGTGCCCCGCGGCGTGCGGGGGCCTCGGGCCTGCCGACTCCAGCCGCTGGCGGCTCCACGTGGCTGCAGCTCAGCTCCCCGGCCCGACGGGGAGCTTCCGAGAGCGGAGACAGGCCGCTGCCGCAGGGCAAATCCTTCAGCCGTTCTTGGGGCGCAAGTGCTAATTGGAGGCCCTCCCCAGCCCTCCTAGCTGTGCTGAACCTGGCCCTGCCTCGCTGTCCTGGAGACGTTTAAATGGGGCATGGAACACGTCGTTGGCTGCTGGAGCAATTTATCTCCCCACCCCACGGTCCCTTTTCCACGTTAGATTCATCCAGTGAAAAAAATAATAAGAAACCGCATGTCTAACATAATGACATGAATTTCTTAATAAACGAATGCACTGTGGATGGCTGTGTGTTTCCACTCAGCCTGAGCCAACCTGTGATGAATCGATCCTTCCTAAAGGTATTGAATATTTCTCAAACTATTCATCAGCCCCACGACAAATGCCTCTGTCAGCCCTAGCTGACATCCTATTTTAAATACCTCTTCCAGGGCACCAGCATGGAGCAGTGGCTGCTTGAGAAGCGGGGACCTTATCATTTTTTAATGCACTGCAGTTCTTGGGCTTATAGAATATTTATAACAACACTGGTATTTACCAAACAAGCCGGTGCGTTTGCAGGAACCCCTGGCGTGTGTCTCCCATGCTCATTCCCGTGGGTAGCTAACAGCCCACAGGGGTGGGTGGCCCAGGTGGGGCAGTGCCAGCCCCAGACCCATGGGACCCGGGATCCTGCTGTGCCTCCGGCTGTTCCCAGCCTGGAGCCCGGTCCCACTGCCCACAGCACGCTCGTGCCTCTGTGCTGCCCGCCCGGCTCCCGGCCAGCTCTCCCCGGCACATCCCGTCCCGACCCCTCATCCCACCTCTTCCCGTTCCTTCCCTCCCAGCGCACGTCTGAGGGCTGAAAGCGCTGTCCCAGTGTAATACAGCGCTATCAGCTTGTTCTTCTGGGTGTCACAAATACCGTAACATCTGCTCTCCCTGCCATTTGCTTCCATCTAATTCTTTTTTTATTGAAATGAGTTTAAATTGTCTGAGAATATATTAGATTATTCTTTCCCTGAGGTTAGCGCACTTGTATAGACGTGAATAAAGTGCACAGTTAGCAGCACTCGCATGCTCTTTCGCTCCCTTTTTTAATCTACAAGAAGCTGGCTCCCTGGAGAACTGGTGTGTTTCCTAACGACCTTAATGAGTTTCCATAGCTGAGGTCAGATTATCTAGAAAGGCTGGTAATGGCAGGGCAGGAAGGTGGTTCTTTCTCCACTGCTGTGAGTCTCTGATAGCTTTGTACTCCAGACTGTAAATAAAGCAGAATTTGATAGCTCTGCCTGGATCCACGATGAATACATTTTCCCCTTTAATAGGCAGAAGTGTGTGTGTTGCAAAGCAATTCATGAAGACCATATGACAGTCTTTAAGCATTTTAATATTTTGCAACTGATTTATCATTGGTAATGAGCAGATGATATACTCCACTTCAAGGGTATGGATTATCTATTAAAGTCCCCAAGTAAAAGGCATCTGCCGATGACATATTGCTAACAGAAAACGGAAAGTACAACTTATCTTTTGTTTAACGGGAGGGGTCAACAGCTTCTGCCACAGTTCAGGAGATAACCTGCATTTTCATTCTCTCCTGTAATGACGTCGGTAAATATCTCCCGTGTTTGGGCATTATGTCGTGCCGGCACTGCTCCTGCCCCTTCTCGTGCTGCCTTTGGAGGCACCGGCATATTGAGCCGGAGCTTATTTAGTGCTTGGTTAAGAGCTGAGGGCGGTGCTGATTCACTGGCTGCTGCTAGATTAGTTTATGATCTCTGATATCATCTCTCCAGGGCTGTTTGTGCTCCAAGTAGTTTGGGAGAAGTCTGCTTGCTTATTTATTTATGGAGCAACTCATACAATGGGGCCGTTTGCGCCGCGGGGGCTGCCGGAGCGGCCGGGTGCCAGCGAGCCCTGGGGGGGATGCCTGGCCAGGGGGTGGCAGCGGCCAGGCGCTGGGGGTCCCCAGGCTGAGGCACTCCGCTCCCGAGGGGCAGCACGGGGCCCAGGCTGCTGCTGCCCCCTGACTGTGCCCCACGAAGTGCCGGCAGACGAGCGGCGGCTTCCACGCCCTGGCAGCGTTCGGTGCCGCTGCGCTCGGCAGCGCTGACAGCGGGGCGATGCTGAGCTGGGGGAACGGGCCGGGACGCAGGATGCGTGCACGCGTGTGCAGTGGCTGTGTGTGTGCTCCAAGTGCGTGTGCACACGCGTGCCTCGTTGCCACTGGGAGGTGCCCATGGCCCAAGCTGTCGCTGCAGCTCGGGTCCCCTTGGCTCTGCTGGCTACAAGCGGCCCAGCGCAGGCACCCGGGCCCCAGCACCCTGTGTGCCCCCTGCTCGGCCACCCGTTGGCAGGGCCGCGGCCGAGGAGCTGGCGTTGCTGCCGCCTCTCTTTGGAAAACAGCAGGCAGGGGCTTCTGGGCTGGAAATTCACTTTTGGTGCCCAAATAAAAGCCGAGCTGAAAGCGAGAGGCTGATGCCGCCTGTTGCGCATCGGCCCCGCGCCCAGGCTGGGCTCCTCACAGCTCGTCACGGTCCGTGGGTGTCCCCCTGCTCCCGCGGAGCCACAGCAGCTCACGGTGCCAGTGCCACGCCACCTGGCGTGCTGCGCCCTCCCGGCTCCACAGCAGGCCCGGTGCGGGACGCGCAGCTCTGCACAGCCTGGCGCGGGCTGTCGTGCCCTCTCCCACACTCTGCAAACTGTGACACCGCAGCCTGGCCTCCTGTGGCACAGCGCGGCCCAAGGGGCCTGGCGCTGCTCTGTGGGGCTGCTGAGCACCGGGACAGGCCAGGGCGAGAGGGGCCTGGTGGGCTCGGGGTGACGGTGGCAGCGGGATGTCCCCGTGCTGCACAGCCCCGCACGCGCCCCTCGCTCTGCAGCCCCTGCCCGCGGAGCAGCAGCGCCGAGTCCCCAGGCAGGGCCCTCGCAGCCCAGCGCCGACGCTCACACGGGCAGGGTGGGGGCTCACAAGTCGTTCTGGGGGCTCTGTTAGGGCGAGGTTAGTGCCGGTTACTGGCTGGGAGTTTTATCCCTGAATGTTTCCCCTTAGCTACTGAGACCAACTTCGGTGCAGATTTATCACCCAGCAAATAAATAAAAGTGCAGGTTTATTTTGCCTCCTTGTTCACCAGAAAGGAATGAAAATGTAAGCAAAATATTAAAATAAAATAGTCTCAGTTTTACTTTAATTGACCTTTGATTTTTAGCTTAATACCTTCCCTGTGTTGCTGCTTCAACCTTTAATTTCTCTTGGTGAAGTGGCTGTGTTCAATGATTCATTCTGTCCCGAGGCAAAGCACACACTGTAATTGGTTTTTAACTTCCTGGAATGTCAAAGCCAGGATTGAAATTTTACGTATCACACCACCAATTCAATACTGGCTTTAATAATAATGTTGCAGAAAGGAAGGCAGATTTACAGCTGTAGAAAAATGTAATCAAATTTTAAGCCAGAATGCAATAAGTCCAAATGCTAGTTTTCATTTGGAAGCTTGTTAGATAAATGTGGCATCACCTGAGCCGCTCCAGAATCATTTCTGCCTTTCCCTGCGCGATGGAGCATGGCCAGTGGACGGGGGAGAACGAACACGCTGCCCCTGCGGCCGTGCTCTGCGCTGGGGCACAGCCGGCGCCCGCAGCCCCCCAGCCTCTCCTGGCCGGTGTGCTCCTGGCAGCGGTGCCCTCGGAGGGCCACTGGGCTTGGTGGGCTCCTGCCATGCCTGGGGCTCCCCGGGATGGGGCTGCCCCACAGCCCGAGGCAGGAGACCTGCTGTGGGAGCCGCCGTGCAGGCGCCCGCCCCGGCGATGCCAGCTGCCCTTCTCTGCCTGCCGGGGGCTCCTGGGGGGGAAGCACCCCTAATACACTGCAAATGCCAAATAAGTAATCGATTCTGGCCAATTAATGTCTGATAGAAACTAATAACCCTTCTCTTCCTTTCTTATTACTAAATGACCTCCAGCAATCCATTAGTTTAACAAATGATATGCAAGTCTTCAGCATGGCTAATGACTCTGGATTAAACCCGGTGACACCTCATTCGTCAGCGCGCTCCTGTACCGCAGTGCCCATTAAGCCTCGGCATCGTCCATCACGGTGGCTCTCTTATGCCCGGCACAGCACACGTGGCAGCGCTCCCGGCACTCCTGGGTGGAGGCGGCCCTGGGGATGCCACGCGCCTGGTGCTGTGTCCCCTCGTCCTCTGCTGGCTGTGGCCGGAGCTGCTGCAGCCTGTGCCGGGCGCCCTGCGCTGCCCGGGGTGCCGCACCAGCCCCAGTGCCTTGCCCTCGCCCCACAGCCCCCGGTGCCCAGGGTGAGCTCCCCACTGCTCGCAGCTCAGCTCCCTGCTCCCTCCTCACACTGCCCTAAAAAGCTAACTAAGCTGAAATTATTTTCTTTCCTTAGAAGCCTTTAAATAATGTATTGCCCTCACTTGCTGTTAGCGAATGTTTTAAAAATCCAGGGGACTTTTCCTTCTCGCTCATGAATTTGCATGTGTTTGCTGCGGGGCCGTGAATTGCTGTTGGCAGGTGTAATTAGCAGGGCGATGCCCTGCGCACTGCGCCACAAGCTGGCTTGCGAGAGGCAGCTCGGGGCGGGCGGGAAGCACACGCAGCCATTGCCCCGGCGCTGGGTGCTGGCCGCGAGGGCAAGTGCAGCCTGGGCCTGCGCTGTGTCACTGCATGCAGCCACACCAGGAGGCAGCCCCGTGCTGCGCGGCCCCGAGCAGCTGTACCTGGAGTGCCTCGCTGCCCCGCGTGCTGCGGGTCTGCCCCGAGGTTTGCAGCCCCCAAAGGGTTGGCAGCCCAGCCCAGGCACCGCAGAGGAGACGTGGCCCAGGCGGGCTGACCCCTGCCCAGGCGGGCTGACCCCTGCTCGCGTTCCCGGCCAGCGGTGCAGCTCCCCCGTCCTGCATTCGAGTGACAGCGAACCAGAATTACATCGGAGGCACCTAAAACAGAGCCCCTACAAACATCTTCCAAAGAAGCTTACCTCCTGGGAAATGGCGATAAGAACTTGCTGAAAGGATGATAATTAAATTAGGGAAACTGTCAGCAAAGCAAACACCTCCTGTCCTGAGCAGCTAGTAAATGTTTTCCTTTCCGTGCTGGTTTTGTATGGATACTTGTGTACTCGGCAAGGTTTTAAATATTTTAATCAGAATTAACCCAAGCATTTACCAGACCATCAGGGCTTCAGTGCTTGATGTTCCTAGCAGGCTGGCATTCTTGATCAATTGGAATGAAATCACTTATTTGAGCCACTTTCCTGGTTGGCTGAACAGCCAAACTCATTTGCAACCTGAATTTCACAGGAAATTAAGCTCTCCCAATAGGGCTAAAGAAAATATGAAACTGGGTAAATGTTAAACCTGTTAGAAATTTGTCCCATAAAGTTTCTTCCAGATATATTTCCCTTTTCCCTGAAGTGATAGTATTTTTGAATCATGTTTCCATAAAGCGCAGGGCACTCCCGGGAGAAGCTGCCCTAACCGTACCGTCTGCCTCTGTAATATAATAGGGCTCCCGGGAGGAGCCGTAAATTGTCAGCTGAGGCTCGGCCTGGTTTTAAGGCACTGCACAAGCAGAGGCCGGGGAGCGGAGGGAGCTGTCAGGGCTCTGGGGACTGCGGCACCCCAGGGCTGGGCCGGGTGTGCCATGGGGCCGGGGACGCCGGCTCTGCACCCACCGCAGGGCTGGGGACGGGGGAGGCGTTTTCCCCGCCTGCACATCAGGAGACAGCCTGCCGCACGCTCCACATCAAGTGCTGAGACGAGGCACCGTATAAATATTACATCAAACTACCGAGGCTGTTTTTCATGTTGGACCACCGCCTTTCCGGCTGCCTCCTTTGAGCGCGCTGTTAGGGTGCGTGAACAGCAATTAGCAGAGGTTGCGCGGGGCTGCCGAGCGGAGGTGCGGTGGGTGCCGAGGAGCTGCGTGAGGTCCCGTCGGCTGCTCGCAAGTGACAGAACCCTCCCTGCTGCCGCCGTACGCTGCTGAGCATTTTGTGAGCAACAGGAGCTGCCAGCTTGCGGCCCAACTGCCCGTACCCTGCGTGCGGGTTCGGCAGGGTCCTGCTGCAAGGCAGAGGCCGGCGAGGTGCTGCTGCCCGGGCCTGACGCCAGGGTGAGGGACACCCGGAGCCAGCCGCCAGGTGGTTTGCACAGCTCGGCATCGCGCTGCTCTGGCATGGGCTGTCCTCTGCATCCGCGTGGTGCAGCGCCTGGCCCCGGGGGAGCGGCTGCTGCCCCTGCTGCAGGAGGGGGCTGAGAGGGGCCGAGAGAGAGACACGGGGAAGTGAATGCAACCAGGACAGGGTGACCCGGTGCGCAGCTTTTACGTGGCAGCAGGGCCAGGGATGCGGGGTGGCTGCAGGGGGATTTTTCCTGCTGCAGCGCAGGCTCTCCTCTGAGGCTCTGGGCTCTGTGGCACCTCCCCTGCTTGCCGGGGCTCAGCCAGCTCGGGCACCGGCCAGTTCTGCCAGCCCAGCGCTGGCTCCAGCTGCCTCTGACATTCAGACGAAGGACGGGAATACAACAAAGAATAGTGTAATATATGGAAATGAATCTCCAAACTCATACTGTGTCTGTTTTGCATGATTGATTTCTATTAAATTACTGCTGTGCAAACACTGGTGGAGCCCGGTGGGTTTGTGCTTTCTAGAGAATGGGAGTTTCCACGATCGCTGCTCCGAGCCACATCTCCTGTGAAGAGCTACTCTCCCAGTTGTCCTTTCATTCCCTTCTTCACAGCACATTGTTTTCTGTGACGATTCAGCTCTTGGCCTCATGTTTTCTTTAAGGTGTTGTTTAATACTTAAATACTTGTTACCAGCATCTGGGGCTCTGCACACAGTCAGCTGGGGCTCTCCTCATCCTGTGTCCCCTGCCAGGGATGGAACCGAGTGTGGGCATCAGTGCCCCAGGCCCCAGCCAGCCCTCGGACAGCAGCAAGAGCAGCGCTCCTCACTACAGAAAGCCCATTTCCAATTCCATTCTTTTCTTACTTGGTCTTTTAATCCCAGTTACCGATAATCTTGACCACCAGTGGAGCAGTTCTGCCCGGAGCACCCTGTCTCGTGCTGGCTGCAGCCCTGGCCGGGCTCTGCGGCTTCCCCAGGGCAGCTCCCGGGTGCGGGGCCTCGGCTCGGGCACTCAGCCGCGTGGCAGAGAGGAGGGAAGGGGGGCAGCTGCTCACCAGAACAGTGTCTGTGCCACCACACCACTTCCTGTGCTCACCGAATGTTTTTTGGCGAGGTTTGCTTTGATGCATTTCACCCAGCTCTGCCTGGCACTGATCCACTGAAAAAAAGAACCGATGTCTTTGGAAGATAACAGAAAACAGCAGGGACTCGCAGTGGCTCCCCACACTCGTGCTGGGTCCTGACGGGGCAGCCCAGGCACCCGCAGTGACCTGGCAGAGCCCCTGCCGGGACAGCTCCGCCGCGTGCTAATGCCGTGCCGTCCTGCTGCAGACCCAGCCCTGGGCTCCCGGGAGAACCATTCGGCCTCCAGGCGAGCGCGGCCTCACGGGGCGATGGCACTGACACGTGTGAGGGCTGTAACAGCTCCCAGCCCAGCCTGCAGCAAAGAAAGCTGCACCGCTCCCGGGAGCGGGGCGATGAGGGATCGCTGCCGGGGCCCCGGCTCGCCCCGCTCCTGCCCTGCCCTGGCGCGACGCGGGTGCACGTGGACCACCTCGTGCTGCTGTGTGCTGGCCCCGCAGGGCTGCGGCGGGGCTGTAACAACCCCGCTGGTGTCAGCCGAGCCCTTCCCCTGTGAGTTTGTGAAGTGGGGCCCAAGCCTAGCTGGTGCTACTGCCGGCTCTGTGGCTAATTCTCTTGTTTTACAGCAACGGGACTGTGTTTTTTATTGATTGCATAGGTTGCTAATGGTCTTTTTTGTACAATAAGAGGCTTTTGTGGGGACTACTTAATCCAGTCATATCGCAGGGTGAAATTGCACAGCTTACTGTGTAGGTTTCCAGGACGTGATCTGCTTTAATAGCAGAAGCAGTTTTATCTAATACATTTAATGTTCCAATGTTTTTACAGCACGAGGGGCTCTAATTGAGCTGCATTTCTCTATCAGGAGGGCAGAAGGCAAGAGGCCATTTCCGTACCAGCCCGGGGAGGGGCAGATGCTGACATGGCACTTGGTGGCCTACAGGGACCTCTGCTGCATGACCGTCACCTTCACCAGCTGCTGTGCAGAGCCCTGCTGCTGCCGGGAGTGCTTATTACTGAAGCAATCATCACAGTGATGGCGAGGCTTCCTGCTGGAGATCACAGATCTGTGCACACTAGGACTTTCCGTTTCCCCCAGGGATTAATTCCACCCCCCCACCTCTCCCAGGTGTTGCTGCTCCTGCTGCTCTGTGGTGAGAGTCTTGCTGGAGGGGCAGAGCCCTGTGCCGCCGGGCCTGTGGTGCAGGTCGTGCTCATGCTCACCTGTGGTGCAGGTCGTGCTCATGCTCACCTGTGGTGCAGGTCGTGCTCATGCTCACCTGGGATGCAGGTCGTGCTCATGCTCACCTGTGGTGCAGGTCGTGCTCATGCTCACCTGGGATGCAGGTCGTGCTCATGATCGCTCGTGATGTGGCTGCACCTGCCCCACCCCACAGGCAGCTGTGTGCTGACCCAGACCTGTTTCGGCATCATTTGAAGAGACAAGGGAGCAGCTGGCACCACCTTCTGGGTTCACCACGGCTGAGAGCGGGGCTCTGGGAGAAGCATGCACAGAGGGAATGGGGTTTGTGCTCCTGCCTTTGAATTAAGCATACAGGAGATATCTAAATGGATTGTGACTGCCAGGATTAAAGGTTAGGAAATTTCTCTGTGTATCCTATGTAAATGAGAACTAATGAGGTTTTCATGATTACCTTTAATTAGCCTTCCCAAAAGTAGTGGTGATTTATACGGTGTGAGCCTGGACAGATGACACATGCAGATACGCACACAGCCACACACCTTCATTAAAACTGTTTTTAAAAATGAATCTGCTACATGCAAATTACCTATTAAACATTCAAGAAAAAGACTGTAAGGGGCGAAAAGGCACAAGCACAGCACCGGTTCTGCAAGGCCTCTGGGGCTGCGGTGTGTTAGGGTGGCGGGCTGGGCTGTCCCCTGCCCGCTGGTCACACTGGGGGGTCCCTGCTGTGGGCACCACGCAGCCCATGCTGCTCCCAGCCCAGCCCAGCACCTTCCCAGTGCCAGCCCCAGCTCTGGAGAGCGCCCAACACCGCAGGCGGGCGCCTTGCAGACACTTCAGGGCCATGGGTGCCCTCCTGCAGCTCCGGCCCGAGCAGCTGCTGCTGCCTCTTCTCGGAAATGGGGAACGGGGACTGACTTCTGTCAGGAAGCAGTGTGACCTCCTCCTTCTTAAATCTGAACAAAATAGGGAAATGTCCATTCTCATTAAAAGACAAGAATCCTCGTTTCTTGTGGATGCAGAAAGCTCAAAACCTGTAAATTAGATGATGTAAATGGAAGGAAATTGGACAGCCTGTGTGCGGAGGCCCAGGTGAGCAGCAGAGGTGGGGTCGGTGGGGAGCAGGCGCACAGCGCGGTGCTGGCGGGAGCCTGGTCCTCAGCCCTGCCCCAGGGTCTGTGCGGATGGGAGGATTTAAATTAGAGTCAGAGCAGGGAAATGGTGCTGGGTGGGAGGAGAAGGTGCTGTACCGTGAGACACGGAAGTGAGTGAAATGGCTGGGATGACTACAGCCAATTAGCTTGACACCAGTCCTGGGCAAATCAGTGGAAAAACTACTGCAAGAGTCAATTAATGGAAGAATTAGAGCCCAAGAATATAAATTTATGCCTGTCAACATGGTTGAAAAGAAGTAGGTCTTGTCAAACAAACCTGATTTCATTCTCCGTTGAGATTACAAGTTTGGCTGGTGAAGGCAGTGGCACAGAAATAACAGGCTTTGGGCAGCATTTGCCCGGCGCTGTGATGCTCTCGTTCATCAGCTCGGTGCAGCACGGTGCTGAGACCGTGCTGGGGTGGCTCAGTGGCACGGGGACGGCCACAGGCCGGGAGCAGCGGTGGCAGCAGCTGGGCACTGCGGCACGGCCCCGGCCTTGCACAGGGGCGGTGGGAGGCGCCTGCGGCCGGGAGCTGCCGGTGGCTGGTGCGCTTTGCAGAGCAGCGTGAACGGGGAGAGCAATGAGAAATCCTCGAGCTGCGCCTGGAAAGCAAATCGCCGGGTTCTCTCCGGTGTGTGCGTGCTGCCTGCCATGAAATTACGCACAGGCTCTCTGAGGAAAATGTGCATTTTCTGAAAATGTCAAGTTTGCTTTATTTTCCTGAACCTTTATGTGAAGATGATTCTGAGTGTAGCTAAAGCAGCAGAAACTGTGCCCAAAGAAAGACCAAAATCCATCTGATTATGAATGGATTTAATTAACCAAGATATTCCCTTTTATCAGGGTTCTAGCAATTGACAGATTTATGCAGCTCTTGTCTCATCCCTCCTCAACACTTCAGTGCGTATTTCAAGGTGAAAGAAGAGGTCCCCAGTTAATTGAGCCTCTAGCTCCGTCATGCCCTGCCCGACTGCCGTTGTCTCAGGCGTACATGCAGCGTGCTGCTCCCTCCAGGGCATCCTCTGGGCACGGTGGCGGAGGCAGATGAGCGCCCTCGGAGCCCGGACACGGCCGCGTGCCCACAGCCCCTTCCCGCACAGGGCATGGGCAGCTCTCCCACCCGAGGGAGCCGCCGGCTGCTGAGCCCTGAGCCGCTGGCAGTGCCAAAGAGCAGGCACTGCGGGGCTCGTCTGGCTCTCAGAGCGGTGGAAAGGCAGCTGACTCCTGCCCCACTCACAGCTTCTGATCTCCAGACTCAGCTCTTCACCCAGCAGCTTTCAGGCGTTAATGGGATTTGTGCATGTGGCCACAGCACAGCACTCTCCTACCCTGCAGCCCCTGAACCAGCACTATGGCCCTGGCAGCTCTCTGCCTGTGAGAACAGACTGCCTGCTAAAGGCTTTTATTGCTGCTTTTTAAATACTATTTTTTTCTTAAAATACAACAATTGCACAGCCGTTCTAGCCATAATTGTAGACAGGTACAAATTACATCCTGCACTAAAGCGCCCGAGGGGAGCTGGAGCAGCCAAGCCCAGGGAAGCAGTGGGGATACGTGCGTGTGCTGCGCTCGGAGCCCCCTCCCTGCGCCCCCCGGCACAGATGTGCTCACCGGGGGCACAGCGTGGGGGCTCCCCGTGGTGGGGGCTCCCCGTGGTGGGGCTCACTCTGAGAATCCACCGGGTACAAGGTCCTGCCCCAGACTTTGTCGCACCTCTGCGGGCTGGTACCCGTGGGGCTCGTGTGCGGGGAGCCTGGAGGTCGGGGCAGCACGCGGCCCCCACAGCCGCCGTCCTGGCAGCAGCAGCAGCACGGAGCTGCACCTCGCGCTGGTGTGTTATGGCACGGGCTGGGAGGGGAACGCAGAGCTGCTTCGCTGCCGCGCCACCCTGCGTGTGCCACTGCCGGGTGCTGCTCTGCCCACAGAACACGTTACAGAGCCCACGTGTCCTTTGCCTGCAAAGAGCCCCATTACAGCGCATTAATAAACCATGACAGATTACCTTTCTTCTCTAAAATAGTACAACAGCTTTTCAAACACACAAGTAATGAAAATTTTATTGCAGCTGACTTGATCTCCTGCCGGCCTGTTGTTTCAGAGCAGGTCGGAGTCCACCCAGAGCCCACGCAAGCTGCCACAAGACTCTGAGCAGCTGCTGAGTGGTGGGGAACAGGCTCTCTGGCTCACTTGTGGGCATATTTGAGCCCAATTTCTTTCTGTTTTTCAGTCTTTTGATGCCCACGTGCACATTCAGTTCCCTTGCACTGTCCTGGGCTCCTACATCTGGAGACAATGGATCCCCTGGTGATTGCTCCTGGTGCTTTTGGGAGGCTGCAGCAGAGCAGAGCAGACGGTGTGCGTGCTGCCGCAGGATGCTGTCTGCTGGCACAGGGCCACAAGGTGCAGAGTGGTGGGGGGCCGGTGCATGCCATGGGGCTGTGGTCAGGTCCTGTGCAGTGGCCTGGGGCAGCGATAGGCTGGGGCTGGGGCAGCGGTGCCCACAGGCCTCCCGTGGCAGCACAGGATGGTGCAGGGAGCCCGGAGCGGTGCTCAGGCATGCAGTGAATAATGGCCCGATTGCTCTTTCCCTAGGATGGCTTAAATAAAGTGCAATGAAGCAGCACAGAGTGTGCCTTTTACTAACTCCATCTAGGCAGTATTAAGATGTGAAGATAAAGAACATGTAATTCAGTGTACCAATGTTATCTATGTAGAGGAGGTGGTTAAGTGAGGCGTGAAGTCTTCCTGGCCCAGCCCTGACCGAAGCAGGGGCTGGCCGGGCCCCGCACTGCCTGGGGCTGCCTGGGGCACCCGGCCCCGTCCGCGCTGGGGAGCTGCTGCTGGGCAGGGCAGGGTGCCGGGGGGGGCAGCGCGGACAGGGGATGTTTTTCCCTTTGTCATCACTTGGCCTGGTAATGAGGTCACTTTTTCCCTTCCTGTTGTTTCTGTGCCCTCCACTAAGGACAGGCTATTTTCCTAAAGGCACTGCATTAGGATTGCAGTGAATTCACTCGCAGCACGCAGGCGGGCTGCACAGCGCAGCGCGGTGCCTGCTGCACAGGATCCAGCTCCGCGCCCTCCGCCCGCGTCCTGCGGCTGCAGCCCCGTGGCCCTGGGGTCCCCCCGTGACGCTGGGGTCCTGCCCTCCCCGCCCGGCAGCCTGGCCAGGAGGACCCTCGAGGCGCCTGGCTGCCCATCGGCATGCGTGGGCACAGCCGTACAGAAACGTGCTTCCCGTGCTGCCAGCGGCTTGGCAGGGCTCGGGGAGCCGCGAGCCCCCCTGCCGTGCGCTGCCTGTGCCGGCCGGGGCTGCCCGACCTCAGCAGCCATGGGACGGGAGGTGGCGGGCACCGGGCTGGGGGCTGCCTGCCCAGAAGGAGCCTCCTGGCTCCAGCACTGCCACCAACGCTTCCAATTTCCCCCTGGAAACTGTTTCTGTCAATATTTTAATTTCATTTGGGCTGCGCAGGCGGAGGCGGAGGCAGTGCATCCCAAGCAGATCGTTTGTCACCCGCCCCGGATCTCGGTGGAGGCCTGGCGCAGAGGTGATGTCCGTGGCAGGGGCGCGGGGCGGCGCGGTGGGGCACCCCACAAAGCCCCGGGCAGCGAGATATCTCCCCTGGCTCCGTGCAGCAGCCTCACTGCACCTGCCGAGGATCAGCCGGGTGAGGTGCGGGGCCGGGAAAGGCCCTGGCTGTCTCTCCCACTTTTTCACGTTTCCTGCAGATGCCATTTCTGTCAATGAGGTACGTTTAACTGGGGGAAAGAAATGAAGTCTTAACCAGATGGCAGGGCTAATAAATTGCTCAGGAAAAGCAAGCTAGTACTTGCAGCATGCACCTCCTCTGCGTATCTATTGCAAAGTGCCAAAAGAAATCTGTCTCAGGAATTATTTCAGAGAGGGTAATTTCTGTTTCCCAGTTGCTTTCATACATTAGAAATATCTGAAATGCCTCCAGTTGGTTACCAGCGGTGAGGAGCAGCCAGGGGCTGCCATGTCTGAGAAGCACTAAAAGAAAATAAATTAGCCTATTGCACTCAGCCCTTCCTTAGCTGCTGAACCGCAAGTGACGAGCGGCTGTTGCTTAAGTAACGACCAGAATAATGAGGAGCAGAAGATCCGCAAGGGAATATTAACGCGGAGAAGCAGCGCTTTCTCCTCCTTTTGAAGTCTGCTCCTGGCAGCCCCAGCCCTGCTGCGGCCGGGCCCCTTGTCCCTTGCTGCCCCTCAGCGCCGGGTGCCGATGGGTCCCTTCCCTTCCCTTCTTCTGCCCGATGCCATGCGGGTCCTGCTCCTCCTGGCTCACCCCGGTGTAAATCCCTGTGTGTCCCCTGTCCTGCCAGCACAGCCACCCGCAGCCCGACCCAGCTGTGTTGTAAACGGCCTGTTTTCGTGGACAAACTACTGGGAGCCCCGGCTGGAGCCGCCTGGAGCTCGGTACCGGCTGTGTCTGGGACCTTGCTTCCTGGCGGAGAGGAGAGGGGAGCCCTCCCTGCTAACAAGCGGTGAGAGCAGGAGCTGCAGCCTCACAGACCGGCCTGCTGCTGGCTGCGGTGGCTTTCCAGGAACTGTAAATAAGTTAACAAACCAACCGGCTGCTTGTGGGCACCTTGAAGGAAAAAAAGAAATGAGAAAAGGATTTGTCAGGAACAAATCGCATCACTTCAATCTAATTTCTGTGTATGACAGGGCGAGAGGCCGTGTAGGCAGGGGACAATATTGGCTCGAATCAGGCTGCCGAGGCTGTCTCCCACGCCGTGCTCACAAGCGAGCATCTGGGTACGGACCAGCCCCAGCCTGCCCAGAGGCAGCCACCGGCTGGCTCCAGGTGGAGCAGAACCAAGCCAGACCAAGCCGCCGGCAGCGCTGCAGGGGTGGGCCCGGCGTCCAGGCAGGGCGCCCTCCCCGCTCCATTTCCCATACACTGGGGAGCCCTTGCTCCCCGGTGGGCCGGGGGCTGCCCCGCAGCGTGTGTTGGGCCTGCGCCGGCACCGAGAGCCGCAGCAGTGCCAGCACCGAGAGCCGCAGCAGTGCCAGCACCGAGAGCCGCAGCAGTGCCAGCACCAGCACCAACAGGCACAGCAGCACCGGCATCGGCAGCGCCTCCGCGCCCTGGCCGCAGGGCGCCGTGCACGCACCCATGTGGTGCGGAGCCGTGAAATGCCTTAATCACAGGCTCAGTAGCGCACGATCCGAGCACTGGCAAGCTGTCCCCTCTTATTTCTCCGTGTGCAGCTCATGTTGCTCTAACTGCCGGTTTGACTAATTCCGCTGAATGAGCGGCTGCGAGGCGCCCGTCGTGGCTCGGAGCCGAGCGATTGCAGACAGCAGCGGGGCTGGGGCGGCGCTAAGCAGCAGGCGGCAGAGCAGGGATGTTCCCACTGTTTCCATCCTGTTTTATTCACAAGAAAGAGCGCTCGGGTGCTGCGGGGCCCTTACAAAGAGCCGTATTGTTCTGCCCAGCACCTCAGGCCCCTGGGGAGCCCTACCTGCGCAGTCCTGTCCCACACTGCTTGCCCAGACCATCCGGTGACGCCTGCCCCGGCCTTCTCGGGGCTCCACTCGGGCTTCCTAAGCTCTGCCTCTGCAGAGTGCTCTCTGAAATGAGGTCCCTTGGAAAGTGCTCAAAGCTGAGAGCTCGTAGCTGCTAATGGCTCTTGAAACACGGGCATGCTGTGCCAGCTGGCTGGGGAATAACCTGACTCTGCTCACTTGTTGTCATCGCCTCATTATAAATAACAATAATTATCATGTGAGACATTCTGCTCTCAGTTTCACTAAGCGTCTGAACTGTGATGGCTGGAAATGCTCTCGAGCGCCTGGGCCCAGAGCGAGCCAGCCGCAAGGAGCCTCCCAATGGGCTCTGATTTCCCCGGGCGCTGCAGCCGCTACCTGCAGCCCGCGGGGCTCTGCCGGTGGTGCAGGACGCAGCGTCCTGCGGGATGCTCCGCCAGCATCGCCCCACGCGGCTTGTCTCCGTGTCTGTTTTAAGCTGCAGAAGGGGACTGGAGGCCTGCAGGGAGCAAGGAAGGCTCTGGCCAGCTGCAGCTGGCGCGGCCGCGGGGCTGCATCGTGTGCGTGGCTTTCCCAAGCGGCGCGGACATTTCCCTCCCCGCGGCTGCACCGTGCCACTGCCTCCTGGCACCGGGCTCCTGCAGCAGGAGGCGAGGGGCTGCCCCGGGCGCTGCACCGAGCGTTGGAGGCACCTGGCCAGGGGCGGCCGGTGCTGTGTATTGCACGGCGCCAGGCGGGTGCTCTTGTCAGTTCATGAAACGAACGAGCTGGTTGTGAGCCCTGCGTGTTCTAATGAGCATCTTAAGGAAGTTTGTCCCTATGACAATGTAAAACAGAAGCACTCACGATGTTCAATTCCTTTATTTCCTCTCTGATTCCTTTATCTCTTCTGGCTGTCTGAGTCATCTGGGGAACATTACCCTGACTTACTGCTGGTTGTTTGGATCCACTAACAATTATATGGGGGGGCAATTTTGAGAACTACCTCATTTCACAGTGCCTGATTAATGATGGAAGTGTTCTTTCCCATTTAGCAGTTTGTTAGGTACCTGTTGCAGCTGCAGCTATCCTCAGGAGGATGTGTGTTCACTTAATGTGTCATCTCAGGGAAAACAAGGCATTCTTCTGCTAAAAAAGGCAACAAAGAAAACCTAAATGGGGCCATAACTTTTCTTAGTGTTATTTCTCTCCAACACCCTTTTCTATCCATTCCAATGTGTGAGCAATGGGCAAGAAGTCATTTCACTGTGTGCTCTCCCCAAGGAAATACCAGGCTATCTTCCTCTTAAACATTCCCGTGCTGGTAATTAACCCTTTTGGCACTCGGTGTTGTCTGGGCTGCTGCCTGCCCCGCAGTGCTGTGAACGCTGCAGCTCGTATGGCAGCACTAGCCTTGGCTTTCGGGTACAGTAGGTGTCCCTTTGCAGCAGTTGTTTTTAGCACCTACAAAACTCAAAAGGCACAGTGATACCCAACAAGCCCAGCCCCGACCCTGTGATGTCTGCACCCTGTGCAGCGAGCCAGGCCCGTGCCCTGCCGGGACGACAGGCTGCAGCCGCTCGCCGCTCAGTGCCGGCCTTGTCCTGAGCTCGGCTTGAACCCAGGGCTGAAACCGCCAGGGTCAGCTCCCTGGAGCTGGAGGAGGGAGGGCCTGCTCGCAGCCCCTTCGCAGCTGCGGCTCGGCTCTGAGCCGTGCCCGTGGAAGGGGAGAGGAGCGGCTGCTGCCCAGGCAGAGGAGCGAGGCCATCACGCTGCCGGAGAACTGGGCTCTTGGCCTCCGTGATGGCCATCGCGGGGGCTCTTGGCCCTGGGCTTTTCGGGGCTTGGCAGGAGGGATGCAAGCCACTGAGAGCTGCACAGACGTGCCCCCCCGGCTGCTTGCCCGCCAAGCTGCAGCAAGGTGTGTGGCACATGCATAATGCGAACGTGCTGGGGAGCTGTGGGCAGCGTGGGCACCGGCTGCACGGCAGGCACCGGCTGCTCCTGGGGCACGACACGGGCTGCAGCACCGGAGTGAGAGCTTGGAAGCGCCTGTGCTGCTCTGGCAGAGGCAGCTCTGGGACAGCAAGGCAGTATTTTGCTGGGGAAAAGGAAAATGACAATAGTCTCTATCAAAATTATTGTAACACTGTTCCTTAGAGTCAACAGCCCAGAGCTATAAGGGAGGTTTTCTTCCTTTTTTATTATTTTTTTTTATTATTTTTTCTAACAAGGAGTTTTAATGCCACTTAGCGCAGCTCTGGCCACAAGGCACCTAAGCGCCGAGCTATCTAGCATGCAGGCAGTTCGTGCTAATTGCACCACAGTACATGTCAGTTCCAAAATTACATTAGCAGATTGGGGGCTGGGGGACAGCACCGGCATTAAGAACCCTCTGTGCTCTGATTATTTCTACAGAGATACACATTTGAACGAGCTTGTCAAGTGAAATTTTCTGTCTGGTTAGAAATGGATTTTTGAGCTTCTTGCTCACATGTAAACATTTTTAGTGGTCCCCAGATAAAGCAGGAACAGCGAAAGCAAACATCAGACTGAGCAAACCCGATCCCTTTAGGGAAATCATCGGCCACAGAAGGAAACAAAATGCATGATGGCTTCAAAAGACATCCATTAAACTGTGTGCTGAAGTGATTCATAGTGCTGGTAGTTAGAGTTTAATTAGATCTTAATCACGTAATTTTATCTTTGTTTTAGAAATTAGAGCTTAATGACCATATTGCTCTCACAACAGTGCCGTAACTAAACACAGGGATATCACATGGCAGCGCTGCAGTGCGCGGAGATGGGACAGAGTTTATCTGCTGGTCTCAGATCATTATTCCTTAAATAAAGAACTATATTTACAATATTCAAATCCAGCAGGACCTGCCAGTCAGGGAAGGTGGGAGAAGCTGAGAGCTGCCTAAAGACGAGGGGCAGGTGCCAACGGCCCCGTCCCAAGCTGCAGCGATGCCCAGTGCCCCTGGCTCTGGGGACGTGGCTCTCACCACCGGGCTGGCCACAGCAAGGCCTTACACCGCTCACCTGCCCGGCTGCCGAGAGCACGGCGTGCCAGCGAGGGGAAAATGAGATGTGTGATAAGGAGAGATGGATCGCGGGTGCTCACTTCAGCTGGCAGGTCAGATCCTTCACAGGATTAGCATCAGAGTGATTAATCTCCGTCACTCCTGGGCACTTTTTCTGTTGTGTTGCCACTTAGGGCATCACCATGCTTGTAGACTTTCCCACCCTGCGGCCCCGTGGTGTGCGTGGCTGGACATGCTCCAAATGGCAATAGCAGCGCGGACTGTGCACCTTGCAAGCACACACAGACCCCGGACACCTCTCCCAGAGGGGAGTTTTCTCCCTTGCTATGCTTTGGGATGAGTCAATACCTGCAGCAGCAGGATAATGAGCTCAGCCTCACGGCCTGCTGTTTAATTATTTTATTTTGTCTGAGTCAGATGAAGTCAATTCAAGTTTGTGGAGCGAGTCTGTATGGTGGGCAGGACTGGGCTGCCGCACCTCCGCCCGGCTTCACGGAGGCACGGAGCGCTGCCAGAGCCTGGGTGCCCTGCGGGAGCTGCGGTGCTCCGTCCTGCAGCGCATCCCATGCACAACACCAGTGCCGGAAAGCACTGCTTTCACCCACATCTCAGCTTCTTTTTTCCTTTCTGAGCTCAGCCAGTCCTCCCTGCATCACGCCCAACGCTCACCTTCGATGCGCTGTTGGCGAGGCAGAGCAGGACCCCTGTGTCCCACCGCCGCGGTGCTGCAGCAGCGGTCTCAGGCTGGTGACTCTGCTGTCCTTGAGCCCTGCCCTGCCCCTGCTGCGGATGGCAGCGGTACCCTTCCCACCTTCCCGTTCCTGTTTATTATGCCACTTGAGCCACTTGAACTCATTACTGTGGCAGATTATAGGTCCCCAGGTAATAACGCATATTCAGATAATTACTAACAGATCCTCTAATAGGAATGAACTCAGCTGAATCCATTCAATCTCTAGGTAAATATTTATACCGAAGCCATCCTTATTGCCAGCCAGCGGAGCGTGCACGAGCCGTTGCTGTCCTCACTGCCGTGATTGCCTCAAGAGCAGGCTGCAGCAAGGGAGCTGTCGGCACCCGACGTGCCGCTGCCTGGACCTGCCCCACCGCCATGGCTCAGGACCGGCCGGGGACCCAGCACCGCCCAGTGCCGGCCCCACACTGGTGTCCCTGTGCCCCCAGGGCCAGCGCCGTGGGCCGGGGACTGACCAGCGGCCAAGCGCTGCAGGCAGGGCCCTGGTGAAGGTCCCTGCCCCGCGCCACCACTGCCTCTGGGGCTGCTGCTGGAGCTGGTTTCCTCGCAGGGGTGTGAGCAGCAGCATCCCTCAGTCAGTGCTGAAATGCTCTTGGGAGGAGCGCTTGCAGCCACCCCCGCGCACGGTGCCCGCTTCCGTCTGTTGGCAGCAGCTTCGTGTCGCAGCTGACATCCTCGCCGGGCCCCGCGAGCCCCCGGCGGCCCCCTGCCTGTGGGAAGCACCAGGCCCCCGCTCCCTCCATGCCCTGAGCGCTGGCTGCAGAGGAGTCACCCTAATTGGACCAGCTGGTTAATTAGCTGTCAGGTAATGAATTATGCAGTGATGCCTGGACTTCAGTGCAGTATCGATACCATCAGATATCCTTTTCACACGTTCTTGTTCTCTGGAGCGCTGAACAGAGCTTGTGGAAGAACTTGGAAAACTTTCAAAGCAAAGTGAACATATTAATCAGTTGTGTAGGATGCGAGTTGTTGGGAAAGCAGGCGGGCAGGCTGACACCGAGCCAAGCTGACGCCCTCGTGGACAGCCCTCAGTTTCTCCTCATCATTGCCCATTCCCCCCAGGCAGTGGGGCCAGAGCAGGGCCAGCCTCGGGGCACTCAGCACCCACCCTGCACGGGGGGCTGCGGAGCAGAATGGGACCCCCGAGGGGGCCTGAGGCTGGGCAGGAGAGCACCCCGAGTGCGCCAACTGACTGCCCATGGCCATCGCAGGGGGCAGCAGCCAAAGGCCTCAGAGAAGGGGCTGTGGGGCTGGGTGGGCTTGGTTTCCTAAGTGAATGAAGCCCTACAGAAGATCTGAGCTTCAGAGGAGTTTGATTAATTTATACACTGTGCCTTAGCGGCTCACATAAAAGAGAAATTAGATTTACTTTTGCAAAAGGAGCCTGGGTTCTGGGGAGGGGGCTTGGGGCCTGCCAGCTGCAGTGGGGCTCCGGGGGGGGGTGGGAGGCAGGGAGCTGGGGGTCTGTCCGGGGGTCTGTCCCCCAGTCCAGGAGCAGCAGCCTGTGGGCACAGCGCACTGAGGTGCCAGGACGGGGCTGGGGCTCCCCCAACACAGAGCCGTCCACAGCCCCCGGCTCCAAGGGCCGCGCTTGGTTCCTGGTCCCCGCTGTGGGCAATAAGCGTGGAGCCAGCAGCAAAAGTGAATTATATTAATTAAGAAGAAGTTAATCAAATTTTCTCAGCGCTTACGGCACTGTGATCCCACCTCAGTTCGAGAGATGAATGATGCTTCTCGTGCAACTGAAAATACTTGGCCATAATTTAACGTGCAGTCCAGAGCCACAGCTGGAGCCGTGGAGCCAGGGGCTTGCCGTGGGAAGGCAAATGGCAGACAGAGATGCTCAGGGGAAGTTAGCACCTGGCGGGGTTCCTGGGCACCCACCGAGGGACGTTGGGGCTGTCTGGGGATGGGAGGTGGCAGCCGGGCAGGAGCAGCGCCGCGGCTCCCAGGGACGCACTGGCAGCTCCGCTCTGTGCGGGCAGGGCAGAGCACTTGCCAGCGACGTAGATTCGGGCCCAGAAAGGTTTCCTTTGACCCAGCATGTCTCAAGAGCTCTTCAGCGTAAACAGGATCAGGGACCACTTAAGTCGCATTCATTATGTTTAAGTATTTATGAGCTGATAAATATTAAACAGCTGCTCTGGGGGGTTCAAGCCTGAGCGAGCCGATCACAACACGCCGCACGCAACGGCTGTGGAGCGGCCGCACCAGGGAGCTCCGCACGCAGCGCCCCGTGCCCCTGCAGCTGGGCAGGCCCATGGCCAGCATCCCCACAGCTCTGGCCCTCGGGGGGCCCCTCTGCGTTCTTGGCGTGGGTCCTGCTGCAGCCTGGGTGTCGAGCAGGTTCTCTTATCGCCCTGCACCCTGAGGCTGCAGCTCCCCCGCACCCCTCACCTCTGCAAATGGAGCAAGGAGCACGCCAGGGGCTTGCAAGGAGCGTGCCAGGGCCTCCCGTGGGGTGTGTGTGCCGCAGGCAGGGTCTGGGCCGGTTCTGCAGCACCTCTTCCTGGCCAGAGCCGTGTGCAGGATTGCTGAAGGTTCACATAATTCACGGCCAGCTCCGTCCCGCCATGTCACGGCGTCCCGGGGGGGGGGAGCCTGGCTGGCCGGAGCTGCAGCCGCAGGGGCAGCGCTATTTCACCACGCGCTGAACTTTAGTGCTGACATCTAGGGCTGCAATCGAATCCCTCCTCGACGGGCAAGCTGGATTCAGCACTTTGAACTTGGCACGCACATTAATCAAGTCAACAAAAGGTCTGCCTTGTCGGCCTGTCTTTGGACATTTTCATCAAGTCTTCGAAGGACTCTGGTGAGGCTCTCTGTCACCCTTAGCTGAGAAATAGTGCCTTAAATTGCACACCTTCCAGCCCAGTAAAAATTATACAGTGGTTGTTACAATTTACATGCTTGCTTATAAAGTTCACTCTTAAAGCGTTTTCCTCCCAACTATTACAGCCGTTTAATGGCACGGAGGCTGCTCAGGACCGCACCTACACGGCACAGCAAATACTTTTTACAAAGCCAATTGCCTTTGGTTGCCCAGCAGGTCTCCCTCCCGCACAGGGGGGCTCTGAGGGCTCTGTGAGCGGATGCCATTGGCACCAGCTGCACGCCAGGAGTGCCCACGGCGCACCCCTGCAGTCCCCACTTTTCCTGTGGGGGTATGTGGGCGCAGCCCGCACCGGGCCCCCTCTGCTCCCCGCAGGAGAGGGCGGCAATTCCGGCACACAGCGCAGCTGAAGCGGCTGGGGTCCTGCTCGGGGCGTCCCCCACCAGCGTGCCAGAGCTGTGGTGGATGTGGTGACTGTCCCCTGACACTCGCCCCTGGCAGCCCCCGGCACTGCCAGGCGCTGTGGCAAGGCGCTGCCCAGGCAGAGCCTCGCTCCCCAGCTGCCTGGAGACCGTCCCTGGGTCAGCCATTGCCGAGCACATCACGGCTGGACCGGGAGCCAGCACCAGCCGTAACTTCAGCGCTTCTCCTTCCTGACTGTGACCCTGCATGCGTTTGCAGGAGCTCACAGAGCTTGCTAAGCCAGAGCTTTGAGCTGATTTAGCCACTGGGAGGGGATTAGTCCCTCTAATCCGGTCTGCTCGAAATCTCACTGCTGCGCCCGGATGGCTCTGCGCCGTGCCGGCGGGACCCGCCGACGTGCTGGGCTCCTGGGGGAAGGACGGCCGGGGACTCACGGTGCCGGCACAGCCAGAGCTCCGCGCTGGCTCGTGTGTCCCGAGCGGAGGCTCTGGCACCCATGTCCCTGGACGGGCACGTTCAGAGGGCAGTGGGGAGGACATCAGCCCGACCGAGGGGGCAGCTGCCCTTTGGCAGCCCCTCTGCTCAGTGCCGGCATCTCCAAACCAGCGTTGCTCGACGTTAGTGAACCCTCCCATCCTGCTGCTGCTGAATGCAGATTGCCTCCTTGAGAGCTTTTTAAGCCACGTTTTAAGAGCTCCTAATGTGATCAGCATTTTCAGTACAGCCCTTCCTGAGCCCTCATTTGCTTACCCTTTGTAAATCTAATACTTGATTTAAGCCCTTTTCTGCTCCCTCCATTTGTAAGGACAAATGTAAAGTAATTGTTTGATATTGCAGCGGTTTCTTCAGCCTCCAGCTCTAATTTCCCACTAATACAGTATTGTCAGGGGGATCAATCTAGCCCAGCACCTTCTGCCTCCTTGGACTGGATTGGAAATGGCTTTTATACTGCGAGTCTGGGATTTGTGAATCTTGCTGTGACTATGTTTGTCCTTTAAAGGAAAAATCATATAAGAAAATATCCCATCTTCCTGTAGGCAGCTGTTAATCCCCTGCTTGGCCGCCGCCTGCCTGCAGCTGTCTCTGGGACCCTCGCTGCTGGCCTCTCAGGGCTCCTGCAGCTCCTGCAGCTGCTGCTGGTTGATAGAGGAAGGGGAGGCAGGGTGGGTTCTGTGAGATGTCTGTTAATTACCTCCAAGTTTTTCCTATTAGAGCTCTCGGACAGGCCCCACTTCAGGAAGGTCCCTTGGACTGAGCGTGGTTGTGCTGCTCCCTGCCTGTCCGCCTCTGTGCTGTGCACAGCTCCACACTGCAGCAGGCACACTGGGCCTGGGAAGATTTTTTTTTTTTAATTTTTGTCCCTGCCCTGCTGCACACCGGGGGCTAATGGCCGGCACCCCGAGCAGCAGCCCTGCTGCAGCACCCGCGCTGCTCTGCCCAGCGGGGGGGCGATGCTCGGCCTGCCCCAGGGAGAGCCGTCTGCAGCGCGGCACGCAGGGCTGCTCGCGCAGGCAGCCAGGAGAGGCTGAAGGCTCAGGCTCTCGCTGAGATTTAGATGCTAGTGGTAAATTGCAACCTTTGACAGAAATGCCTGAGATTTACTACAAAAATCAATAGATGATTCAAACAGTCCAGCACTCGGAAAGGCAAATAACACCACTCCGACACGAGCAGTTATTGATATTCATGAGCGGAGGTGCTCATTACAGCGCCTGCTAACAGGATGGTGAAATGGATTGCTGCAGGATGGGACGGGGCCGTGCGTGTGCGACCCCGGCGTGGGCTCTGCCGTGGCAGGATGGGACCCCACACTGCCCAGCCGTGCTGGCGCGGTGCTCAGTGCAGCCTGAACCAGGGTGCTGGTGGCTGATCCCCCCGGCTGAGCCCTGTGGGAGCAGTTTGGGCCCCCAGCTCCCCCAGGGTGCTGAGCTGGGCGTGCTGCAGAGTGCCCGTCTCCACCACCTGAGGATGCGGCCCATCACGCTGCTCTGGGCAGGACCCAAGGGGCCCGGCTGCGCTCAGGACAGCTGGGCTGGGTGCTGCTCTGTGGCCGCAGGCGCAGGGCTGGGCGCCGCGGGGAGGCTCCGCTCGCACACACTCAGCACCACGGCTCCGCGCCTGGGTGAAACGCGTGGTGATGCGCCCGAGTCCCTGGCCGTGGGGGCTGCTGCTGCCGGGGGGCTGCCGGGGGGCTGCTGGGGCTGCGTGTGGCCGGTGGCAGAGCCTGGCCGCGGGGCTGCACCTCCCGCTGGCCGGCTGCAGCTGGCGGGGAGACAGAGGGGGACGGCAGCCAGGGAAAGTGGAGGTGAGCTCAGCCCGGGGCCATCTCGCAAGGCTGCACTTGACATTTAGGTGTAACTGTGGGCTCCTACAGAACAGCCCAGTAAGTTCCACAGTAAATTACTGCCTCTTGCATGTAACACAGCCCTCTCCCAAAGCCTGCCAGGAGGAGGTACTGATGCTGGGGTGTCTCTGGTGCTCCTGAGCGATGTGGTCGGGCCCCCTCCTCGCCGTGCAGGGCTGAGCCTCCCTCCCTCCCTCTGGTCCTGTCCACGGGGTCACCGCCCCGCGCCGCTGCCCGCTTCTCCACCAGCCCCAGCGGCACAGCAAGGGGAGCGGGGCAGCATGGGGCTGCCCCAGCCCACGGATGGGCTTGCCCTAAGAAAAGCCCATGCATAAGGACCGGTGGTAGCCGCTTTTATTTACACAAGAGCTCACATGCTGAACAAGGATGCTAGTGCCACTAAAGTACCCGTAACAGCAGGATTCTGTGCTTTATTCACAGGACAAAATATCGGTACAACATTTTTCAAAGACAGTTTTTCTTCAAGCAGATACATCTCCCCACCCTCGTGGCTGCAGGCCGTGCTGCAGTGATGGCAGGCGAAGCAGAGCGGCCGGAGCCCTGCCTGCCCTGGCCCCACAGACAGCGACGCCGCCTCCACTCCCCCGGCCTGGGACTACCCGGGGGCCCTGGTTCACTTTGGGGTGCCAAGGAGGGGTGTGCCCTGGGGGAGCCTGTGCACGGGCTGCAAGGTGGGGCCATTGCCGTGGCCCAGGACCACAGGGCTGTACAAGTGAGCAGGACCCCACAGCACAAGCCACCACACCGCCGACCTGCTGGGATGGGCAACGCCTGCTGGCACCCATCCTGCAGTGGCCGCAGCAGGACTCTGCGTCTCCCCCAGCCCCGCTCACCCTGCAGCATCCCGGCGTGCTGCCCCGCCTGTGCCTGGGGTGTCCAGGAGGGACAGGCTGGCTGCAGGGCCTGGCTCCGGCCCCGGCCCCCACAGGCCACCCCCGTGGAAGACTGCAGCGTCACGTCACCACAGCGCTGCTCCCGGGTGCTTATTCCCACCTGAAGTCCTGCCCGACTGTTTCATAGAACTTGATATTGTAAGGTCTGTAAAAGTCCCGGAGCTGCTCTATCACCTCGGGGTCTATCTGCACGTGAGTCCTCCCTTTGGACTTGCCCAGGCAGCGTGGCGAGCTGCTGCTCTCAGTTTTTTTCAGGCAAGGAAAGCCTTTCGTCTTGTTGAAGTAGAAGTGCTTGTCTGTGATAACCCGTTTGATGCCCAGGAAGTCCTGGACTTTGCCCATCTCCCCAGCCGGGTCTGTGATCAGCTTCTCCCCGCTGACGAAGTGGATCTGGGAGAGGGGGAAGTACTGGAGCCAGCTCTCCAGGTGCACGGCGTACATCCCGATGCGGATGGCATTCCAGGAGGTGTCCACCAGCCCCAGGCTGCGGTTGCGGAAGGACAGCCCCTCAAAGGTGGGGATGTCTGGCTTCTTGGAGAGCGTCTGCGTGTAGTCCGAGATGGCGCGGGTGACCGGGTTCCTCACCACCACGATCAGCTTCGTGTCCCGCGACATGTTGAAGATCCGCCGCGGCGCCTCCTTGGTGACAAAGTAGCTGGGGGTCTTCTCCACCGTGATCTGGCTGTCGAGCGTTCGTGGCATCAGGCTCCTGCAAGCAAAGAAGAAGATTACGGTGAGGAAGGAGCTGGGCCGCTCGCAGTGGCTGCCCACGCTGCACTGGGCGGTGTGCGCGGCACGAGGCTGGCAGGGCGTCTGGTCCCGGCAGGGCAGGAGGACACAGCTCCCTCCCGCAGCACTGCAGGGTCTGCCCCGGCCATGTCCCCCCATGTCCCGCCTGAGTGCCCCGGGAGAGGGCAGGGGTGTGCACCAGTGCCTCCACGTGCTCCAGCCAGAGGAGACGTGCAGCTCCTGGGGGGCTGGAGCCAGGCAGGATGGCGCAGAAGGGCACTGCTGAGCTGCCAGGGAGCTGGTGCTGTGCAGCAGCCAGGGCTGCTCCATCTCCACCAGCGGTAGATTCATCATCAGTTTAAGGGAAGTGTGTGAATTCATTCCGCAGCCATGAAGCCAAGCGGTCCTGCCATCCACCCTGATCGCTGCCATGGGCGCATTAACCAGGAGACAGCCTCTGCCAGCCTTCGCTCAGTCTTTTATCACGTATTACTACACTGGTTGCCATTTGCACAAGAAATTACAGTGGCTCCTTCCGGAATTACTGCAATTACCTGGCTTCTCCCCTCCCTGATCGCATTAAAGTGCAGCCAGGCTCCCGCGCTCCCTGAGCCGTGGGCACCACAGGCAAGCACCAGGTGCCAGCCAGAGCTGCGCTGGCTCCAGCCCCCGTGGGGACACAGCCACCCCTTATCTGTCCCCTCAGCCTGGCAATCAGCACTGTCTGCATGCGGCCCTTGTGCCCCAGCGCTGTGTGCGACAGCGGAGCTGCAGGGCCAGGCAGCGGGCGTGTGCGGGGCGGGCGGCAGCACCGCCGCGAGGAGTGCTGGGGGCAGCCCGCGGGTGCTGCGCCACGAGGGGCTGGGGCCCAGCTTAGTGCTAATTAAATCGCTTCGACAAGTGAACATCCAAATCAAATAAAAACTAATGGGATGGAAAGATTTATAAATTGGCCTTGTATTACTAGAGAAAACTCCATCGCAGCCAGACGTGGGGCACAGCAGGAAGCACAGGGTGCCTGGACCAGGATGGCAACAGCACCCCGGGGCCTTGCTGCCCCGACGCCAGCAGTGGGCATGCGGGGGCCTTGCCATCCCACGCACTGCCTGGGAGTGAGGAGCGGCTTCACCTGGCGTCCAGGTGCTCCGCCTGCCTCAGGGCTCCCCAGCCCTGCAAACCGTGCTGCCAGCCATACCCTGCCCCATGTCTGCTGCCCTGCCCGAACACCCACAGCCTGCTCCTGTGCCAGCTCAGTCTGCCAGCTCAGGAAATGCCGCAGAGCATCTCTAAGGCGTCCTCAGTGGGGCCAGGAGCAGGGGCATCACCGCTCTCCTCCCCATCTGCAGGGCTTTGGAAGGAGCCAGGGGACAACCGTGCCAAACGCAGGTGGCTGCGGCACTGACCATCACCCCGGGCACATGCAGGGGAGCGTGTGCCATAGGCACCCACAGGGTCTCCTGTACTCGCAGGCACCTTATATTTCAACTGTGTTTATTGCTCAAAAGCATCTGCTACTATTTCCACTTTGCAGTACAAGTTGGTGGCTCAGCGACTGCAATTTAATTGTGCAGCAGAACACAAGCTATAAGGCACAAGCAGGCACTGCCTGGGGAGAGTTTTATGGCGAGCTGAGAAATGTGCCTCCAGGAAGGGTTTATTTGGAACAGTCCCTACGTTCAACACTCTGCATCCGCGTGTGCCCTGCTCGGAGCGTCCCGCCAGCCGCCCGAGGCCCCGAGCGCAGCCCCTGCCCGTGAGCCCTGGGTGCAGCCAGTGACCCCCACTGCAACCGCTGGTGTGCAGGGGGCTTGGGCCCCCCCGGCTCTTCCGAGAGGTCAGGCAGAGCTCATGTGAGCGCAGGGGAACGCCTGCAGCCTGGCAGGTCTGTGTCCCCTCCACAAGGGAACCCGGGGAGCGAGGCAGAGGAAGAGCTGGTACACCAGTCATCTTAACAGACTTGGATCTATTGATGTCTGGGCTGGCCCAGTGCAGCCTCAGGACAGAAGCAGTCATGGAAAGCAAACATCAGCAACCCTGTCTGCAGCAACTCAGCCGGGCGGGAGCGAGGCACTGATTTATTCATGGGATAACCCCGCACAGACTCCAGGCCTTCCCGGCCTGCTGCAGCACAGCTGCAGAACACCGCAGCCGCCTGGTGACCCCAACCAGAGACCGCCAGGGAAGCGTCCTTCGGCCCTCTGGAAATCCACGTGGTCCCTGCAGGGTCCCTAGAACAAGGTCCACAGCCACCGCCTTTGGGCTTGGTCTGCAGAAAGAACCCTGATGGAAAACCGAGCTGGGAGGAGACGCAGCAGTGGCAGCGGGGGGCAGCACCCGCCTGGTCCCAGTCCTGCTGGCCTCGCAGCCCTCGCTTGCTCTTGACCAGTTTTCTCATTTGAAAGGGAGCTAATTAGCTAGCATAAATTAATAGGGATGTTTTACATAGGTACCTGAGCACAGCCGTGGCTTAATTGGCCTTTCCCTGTGCTCTGCTCCAAACCCCATAAATCCAGATTATGATTCCCATTGTTTAATGACTGTCAGGAAATGCTAATTTAGTGCCAGGCACCACTGCCGGTATCTCCATATCACAAACAAGTTTCATCATAAATCAGTGCAGGACAGCTTTATAAGCGAATCACTATTACAATATATTGGTGGAGAATCATAAAACTGCTGTTTCATTAATGGCTCATCTTCAGGCTTGTTAGACTTTCATTACGTGAGCTATTAGGTCCATGTATTTAAAAAATGAAATTACAGGTTCTAATCAATTATGAAAAACAAAAAAATCTCTGCAGAGTAAATTACAGAAATGAGACAAGAGTTGTTTTTTGTTTAAATGGACTCCCAGTGTTTGCTGCTCCTGAACAACAGAGACTGCTGAGACAACAAAACACAGCCCAAATAGATAAATAAATCACCAGTGAAACCATGCAAGGGGGAGAAATGTCATCCACACATTCATCTTTATGTTAACGGCGGGATCCCCAGAGCTGCAAGAGCTGGGAAATGCATTGCAAACTTAATTACAGTTGACTTTAAAATGATATTTTTGGACTTCTGCATTCACAAAGTTATTTGCATACAAATAGCATGTCACATAGTTTTAAGCCTCCGGCTCGTGTGTTCAGGTTTGAAGGCTCCCAGCACCTGGCCCGCGGCGCTGCGCACCCCGGCGCAGCAGGAACAGCTCCGCGGTGCTGGGGCCCCTCCGGGCCGCGCCGCCCCGGGCGCCCCGCGCTGCCTGGACGGGCCGTGCCCCGCTGGTTTTGGGGTTGCTGCTGCCTCTCCTGCACGGTGCCAACCAGGGCCGAGGACGGTGCCCCCGGGGAGGGGAGGTGCAGCGCCCGTCACAGCCCCGCCAGGTAACGGTCTCGCATGCAGGCGGACAGACGCAGACCTTCGCCACCGCTGCCTGCGGGCCGCAGCGCCAGCCCGCTGCTGAAACAACAAAACGGGCTCTGCTTGCCCCTGGGCCACAGCAAAGCCCCAGCGCTGTGCTGCCGGGCTGGCAGCCCCGGCCAGAGACGCGCCAGTCCCACCGACACCTTGGGAGCAAGGCGCCCTTGTGTCGGTGCAGAATCTGCCCTGGGACGGACGGGCGGTGGTTTTGGTGCCGCCTTCCCCTGCCTCAGGCCTCCCCGCCAAGGGGCTCAGCTCCCGCTGCTGTGGGACTGCACCGCTCACACTCCTGTCACACCAGGCCCTCCCTGTGCTCATCCGATCGGCGCTGCCCGGCTGGAGAAAACACACGGGAGCTTTCTCCATCTGGCAGCGCGCACAAGCCGTCCGCACTTTGTCCTGGTGAGGGGAATCTGCAACGCAGCAGAAATGGAGGAGGTTAAAAAAGCTGATGCTGAGTGAGCAGCAGGGCAGCTCTGCACGGAAATCATCAGGGAGGTGGTGGAGCGAACTCCGCTCCGGCCTCGCAGAAGCAGCGTGGGCTGCAGGAACGCCTCTCCCCTGGCCTGCACAGGGACCAGCCCAGGGACCAGAGACCCCTCCTGGGGCCCGTGGGGCAGCTGCTGGGGTCCCCTCCGAGGAGCAGGCGTCAGAGGCACTTCCCAGCAGCAGCGCTGGGGTGCAGCTCCCTCGTCACTCCCAGCACACGCTTTTCAGCAGCTACAGGCTTTCCCCTTCATTTGCTTTTCACTGTGCTTGCCAAGAAGGCTAGCCCTCTGGCCACCAGAGGGATTTAATTATCAGGGGCATCGCAGCTCTCCCCGCCTGCCAGTCGTGGGCTGCAGACACATCTGCTCGCGGTGCCCATGCACGCACCTCCCACCCGGCTCCCCCCAGCCCTCCCCAGCGTTCCCTCCCTCCAGCCACGCTCTGCTCGGCCCACGAAGCGGGCAGGCCGACAGCCCCTTCCCCTTCCCCCTCCCTGAGGAGGTCGGCCTGGCTGCTGTTGTGCTGGGGAGAGGGCAGGTGCCTCCGGCCCACCGTGCCCCCATCCCTCTGTGCCCCCAGCCCACCCCACAGAGCGGCTGCCCTGGCCCCGCTGCCATTCTGCGAGCCCAGGAGGCGCCCCGGGGACATGCAGCAATCCCTCTGGGCTTCCCAGCACCAGCCAAATCCCCTGCTCAATGCACTAATCTGGTTGGAGATACAGCACTAATTCCTCTTGAATTAGAGATTATTTTTATTGTAGTTACTAAATTCTTAAAGCCCTTTAGTGACATTTTATGTGAACGCTAATGCGCGCTTCCAACCTGCAGATTCGGGGTTCTGTTTGCCCGCGTTACTGGGGCAAGGGGACGGGCGCGCCCAGGCGGGATGGCAGGAGCCGCAGGAGGATGCTTCCCAGGCGCCAGGCAGCAGCACAGCACCAGGGCAGAAGCCGCTGCCCGTCCCTGCGCCGCCGAGCTGGCGGCCGTCCCCTGCAGCGCCAGGAGCCAGCACATCCCCTGCCACGGACAGCCCGGCCCTGCTTCTGTGGCTGCCCCGGCTGCGCTGCTGCGAAGGCAGCGCCTGCCCTGAAGGAGTTAACTTCTCGCCAGCACCTTTCCCAGGCCTGAATTATTAATTTTCTCATAATCTGCCTTTGGGCACCCTGCGGCCCCTACAACGCTCCCACATTAAAGAAACATACGCTCCCTTGCTGCCTACGTTGCTTTGATGTTGAACATGCGTGAGACACTCTCCCAGGGATAAATTTGTACAAAAATTCATCAGATGATTGAGATATTGCAGATAAGCATGCGTGGGGGAGCGCGCACTCAATAATCCCGTTACGGCACGGGTCTGCATCCAGCCCGTGCAGCGCGCAGCAGAGCTGGCAGCTCCTGGGTAAATATTTGCCTGTTGCCGCTCGCTGTGTGCAGAGGATTTGGCGAGCACATCCAGGGCTCTCCTCAGAGGCCGCCGACTGAAGTGTGTGTAATCCTGGACTTCATCCACTCATCGACATAAAAACAAACTGTTTAATTTGGCAAAAAAAATCCCAAGTGCTGGCTCTTGTGATGAGGGCCGAGCGCTTTCCCTCAGCCACCCGACGTCATGGGCTCAGCGCCTGCGGCTGGGACACGCTGCCTGGGCACGGGGAGAGGGGAGCCTGGGTGGGCAGCGAAATCCTGCAGCACCCGCAGCACCCGCTGGGCTCCCCTCAGACCCGCTCCCGTGCAGCCGGCCCGGCTGGGGCGCACAGGGTGCCTGGGCAGGCACCGGCGACGCGGGGACCCAAAGCGCGGCTGCTGCTCTGAGCCGGCCCGTCCCCGGCTGGCCCCGAGCCGTGTGCCTGCTGCAGAGGGGTTGTGCCGTGCCGTGCTATGATATGCCGTGCTGTGCCGTGCTGTGCCGTGCTGTGCCGTGCTGTGCTGTAGGTGCATGTGGGGCCAGTGCTGGGCTCGGCAGGACTTCAGATGCTGTCAGTAGAGGAAAGCTCAAGCAAAGCTCCACAAAGGTTTAAGCAAAACTGGGTCAAGCATGCGAGAAACTGAGGTGTGAGGAAGATAAAATAGCTCTTCTGGTGGAGTGACATTGCAGCAGACTTTTAGGACACGGCAATACAGCAGCCGATACCCAACAGCTGGCGGTCATGCAGTTACAGAGCACCGTGAGGAGTCCACAGGGCACAGAGCACCAGCCCCGGTGCCCGGGTCCCCCAGGCCTCCCCACGGCAGCGTTCCCTGCTGAGGACAGCCACGCTACGAGGGCCGGGGGTGCTGGCCCCGGGAGCAGGGCTCTCAGCCAAGCAGGATGGACTCGGCTGCATCCCCTAAAGCCTGCACAATTCAGGGATCACACCGTCACCCGCACTGGGAAAATGATGACCTGAGGGATGACCCAGGGAAAGCCCGTCCCAGCCCCGTGTCCCTCCTGCCGCACTGTGAGAACACCTGGGCCCTGCGCCAAGGCAGTCCGGAGTTTTAATGATGGATCAGCTCCCTTTAATAAATGTTTATGTTCAAAGATTTTACACCAGCGCTCACAGACAGATAATGAGGGACATTTCAATGCATAAAAGCAGTGTGAACACAGTAATTAACTTTGTTGCTGATTCATTTTTAATCATTCAAATGCTCCAGAGATTTGCTGTGTCCTTTAAGTCAACAAAATCTTTTCCAAAGGGCACACTGCCGATGCCCTTCATGCACGCAAGCCCACGTGTAGCTCCCATCTCTGTAAACAGCCACCCACCACTGACTCCCAGCACCCAGCAGCCACAGGGCCAGGCGGGGAACAACCCGCAGGTGAGCACACCCCAGCCCTGTGCAAACCAGCCTCCAGGGGCGGCCGCAGCGCACGGAGAAGGGCTGGGGTTGCCCCCTTTGCCATTCCCACACCAACTGTTTTCAGAGGTGAAACTTCCAAAATGAACACTCAATAAAAACCACATAATGTGCCACGGCTGCTGCAATGATTCCCTAACTGAAAGCTCAAGTCAGAGGCGCATTGCCCACTTGGTGCTTGTGAGCATGCAAAGGAACAGGGCAGCGTGCTGGCACCGAGCACAAACACAGCAGCGGCCCCTTGCACGCCTGCAGCCACCCTCACACACCGCTGCTACGGCCCCCAGGCCAGCTGGGCTGTGCCACCAGCCGCTGTTTGCCAGGTCCTCGGGTGCTGCCAGCCCCAGGGCCCGCTCTCTCCCGCGGGGCTGGGGTCCCCGCAGCCAGCCCTGTGGCGGACACCCGAGGTTGCCACGGAGCAGCACCCTTCGCCTGTCAGCTCCATGGAGCATCCATGCCCACGGCCACGCCAGGTTCTGAGAGGGATCTCATGCTACTGAAGCGAAGGTTAGAACAAATTGCAGTGTTTACAAACAAGGTCATGGAAGACAGAATGAGAGCACGCATCATTAATATTGAAGAGTTGGTGCCCCACGAGGATTTACCTCCCTGCGTTCTCCCAGGCTCCGGCGCCCCTGGGCTCTCTGCTGCCCCAGGCCCACCCCAGGACCACGGCAGTGGCCAGGGCAGGCGCTGCCTGCAGGGCAGCTCCTCAGGCACACCAGCCTCTGCCGGAGCTTCGCACCCATTCCTCTGAGCCAGGGCGCTCTCTGAAGTCAAGGAAACTTCAAAGCATCCTTGAAGCTTGCTGCCTTCCTCTCTTCTTGCTAATTAACTTTAGCAAAATGCACTGTCAGTCAAGCCCACAAAACAGTCAGTGTCGTCGGGCAAACCCTAATGGGCTCCCATTTGTGTGTGAGCCAACCTGGCCATTAGCAGAGAGCAATTAGCGAGGCGGAGTGCGGGAGCCAGGGCTTGCACGCTCCCTCCGCCGGCGTGGGGGATGCAGCATTTTCCTCCTCACCCGGGGTCTGTTCCCTGGGGCAGCCACGAGCCTGGCAGGGGAGGCTGGCAGTGCTCGGTGTGGAGCACCCCGCAGCACCCCGCAGCACCCCGCAGCCGTCCCGGCCCAGCCGCAGGGCTCTTGCAGTGCGGGGGAAAGCCGGGATTCAGCCAGGCGGGGAAGGGGCTGACGTCGGCTCTGGTCTGGTGCTGACCCCGGGACAGGATTCACGCAGCTGCATCCCAGCTGGAGCCGCCCAGCGCTGCCCATGGCACCAACGCTTTTCAGCTCAGCTCCCTGAGGACAGCGATGCGGCAGTGCCGGCCACGCAGGAGCAGCCCCACCTGCTAGGAGAAACCCCTCTCTATGAAAACAACGCTGGAGCATCTCATGGAGTTACTCGGCAATCTTGGAGAGGAAAACTGCACCCATGGTTGCTGCTCAAAGTTAACTGCAAATTAAACGACACTGTCTTCCCTGTGTTCTGGAAAATACTGAAGGTTATTGGCACACTACCTGCAGCAGGAAAAGCTCTGTATCGAACATTTAGTCCAGGATTGGTGATGAATCGATATTCCCCAGTAGCTGGCTGTTTGGTTTCAGTTGTCTTAAAACAGATCTTGCTAAAAATACCTTTCCTGTAGTGTATCTCTAGCTAATGAGGTGGATTAGAGAGGCTGATGGGAATTGGGAACGGCATGGGTGTTTCTGGCCTGCTGTCATTAAGCAGGCAGCTCCTGAGCTGCGTGGTCTCGCGTGGGGGAGAGCAGAGGGGTCCAGCTCAGGGCCCACTTGAGGCGTGCAGTCTCCAAGAGGAAAGAGCCAAGGCTGCCCCAGGAGAAGACAGGAGGTGCTACAGGAGCCACCACGGAAACAGCAGCTGTGAGTAAGCACGACATCTGGAGCCAGCGAGGACAGCGGCACATCTCCCCTGTCACTGGTTCTGCCACCTCCACATCGGCCCAACTCAGGGTCAGGGGAAAACACAGGAAAACAGAAGCTAATGTTTTTGGAACATCACGGGGAGTCAGCCCTCTCGCTGCTCTCACCTGCACCAAAGACCTGCTTGCTCCCTCCATTCGGCTCCCCACTGGAGCACAAGTTGGGAAGGATGGAGCTGCACCGCTGCTTGGCCACCACAGGGGCCAGGGACTTCTGAAGCTGATGTCTCTGCTCACAAGAGGGGAGCCTTTGCCCTTCCACGCAGCCCATGCTCTGCCTGCAGAGACCCCAGCACGGCGCTTCCCCTCTCCCGGGCAGCAGGAACAGCCGGCCCCTTGCAGCCGGGTGCCAGCGGTGTCAGCTCTGCCCTTCCCCGGGACACAGCCGCTGCCAGGACCCTGCTCCTGCCTCCTTGGTCTCTTGGCAGAGCGACACGAGCTCATCATGCTGTGGGTTAGACCTGCTCCACATTTAATTGCTCCACTTGCAAGAAGTAAAATCAATTCCACACTTTATATGTTAGCAGCCTCTGCGCTTATGTTTTGGCACATTTGTGAGGTTAAAAAAAAAAGTAATAAAAGCAGGGAAGTGTCATTTAATTGTTTTATCTGAAGTAATTTGGAAGCTCCGCTGCTTCGCTGCGATCTATTGATCTAGACACAAAGCCAGGCCCCGGCAGCCACGCTCCCATCACTGCCACCACTCCTGGAGCAGTGCCGCGAGGTTCGGTCCCGCGCTGCCGACGAGGCTCCCAGCCCCAGGCTCCCCACACCCCACTGCAGCGACCACACGTGGGGAAGTGCCAGAGCCCAGAGAACCTGCAGGGCCCCGGACTGCGAGCAGGACCTGAACACAGGACGAAGAGGCCATTTCCCAGCCAGCTGCACACGCAGCTCCCCTCTGAGCGAGGCACTCGGCAGGACCTGTGTCCTGCTGCATTGCCCATCCTGCTGCTTCGGTGCCCTTCAGACAAACCACTGCTGCTCCTGTCCTCGTCTGCCTGTACTGCAGAATCGCTCCTGATTGCTTTCAGGCAATGCAGGACAGGTGACAGCATCTGACATCTGGATGGGGGGACAAACCTGCTGAGGGGCAACAGCAGGTGAAAGGCAGGAGGAACTGGGCTTGCTGCAGTTGCCTTAGGATGGAAACGGCTTCAGAGCGCTCCACCCGCACATGTGCTGGCTCTTCAGTCACCTGCCAGCGGTACCACAGCAAAAGGAACGGAACATATCCCTCTGCAGGGTCTGCCGTGACCCAAGTACAACTCAGCAGTGGATCCGCTGGCAGCCCTCCCCGAGCAGTGCCTGAGCTGCCTCCCCAGCACAGACCCCGGTGCCGGTGCCCATGGCTGGAGCACGACCCCTGCGATACACAGAGCAGTTCTGACCTGCTCACAGTCAGAAACCAGCGTCCTGACGCCACAGGCATGACTCATGTCTGGCCAGCAAGGAGACAAACACAGGGATCCCAGAAGAGCTAGGAGTGAGCATCGCATCACGGTGCCTCGCAACCCATTTGGCAGCCAAGGAGCACTGCTCTGCCCAGGGACAGGGCACATCTCTGCTGGAAAACCACTGCTGAGACAGAGAAGTGCATGAGAAGGGAGCAGAGATGGGGCTGTGCACCCATGGGCTGCCTCCCACAACCAGCTCCGATTCTCCGCCTGTGCTGGGCATCCTTCCCCTGCTGCAAGCTCACAGGCACGTGGGGGCTAACAAAGCCTCCCCTGCTTCCCGGTGCCCCTGCAAGCACCCAGCCCTGCCTGAGAGCAGCCCAAAGCTCCTGCAGCACTTGTCACGACACACAGCAAACACACACCAGCACGCTGGGCTGGACATGGCAGGCAGAGGCCAGCACACTGCCCACAGCACGGAGTGTGGGCCACAGACGGGGATGAGCCCGCGCATGGCGCTCGCTGCCTCTCTGAGCACTGCTGAACTGCCCTCAAAAGCCTTTACTCAAATTAAAATCTTACCATCTCCTGCTGGAGATGCACTCACTGTTCTCTGCAAAGTATGAGAGATCGCAGACACACTCACTTGTCTGAGTTGAGACGAGATGGAGGAGGACAAGGGCTCTGAGGTGCCCTGAGCGGGGCTGCAGCACCAGGGACAGTAACTGTGCCATCCCGCAGGCTTGTGACTCTCACGTTTCGGAGGCCCCTTCTCACTGGCGGGTGTTTCTTCCGACGGGTGGGAAGCCTGTTTTACCAGCTCCAGCGCCAGGGGCCCGCAGGGCCGGGGCGTTTGCCCAGGCAGGGCGGATGCGGGTCCGGGGGCTCCAGAAGCCTCGCGGCAGGGAGCCGCGCGGGGCTGGGGCACGGGCTGCCCTGCCGGGGAGCGGCCTCCCCCCCGCCCCGCTCGGCCCTTCAGGAGGGGGACGGGGAGGACGAGGAGGAGGGAACCTCCCAGCGCAAAGCCTCGCCCGTGCGCAGCGCCCGCGGGCGCTCCGGGGACGCGCCGGTGCCGAAGGGCTCGCGACCCGCGGCGGGAGCAGCCTCGGGCCCCGTCCCCGCCCGCGGTCACCGGGCACCGGGCACCGCCACCGGGCGCCGGGCAGCGCCGCGGCGATGCGGCCCCGCGGGCCGGGCGGGGTGCCCGGGGCCGGGCGCTCGGCGGGGCCGGGGCCGGGGCCGTTCCGCGGCGCCGCCCTCACCTGTACCACTCGAGCCCGCGGTCGTAGTTCCTGTCGAAGAAGTGGGGCTCGGTGCCCAGGGCGCGCACGTCGGGGTGCGCGCGGATGAACTCCAGCACGGCGCGGGTGCCGCCCTTCTTGACGCCCACCACGATGGCCTGCGGCAGCCGCTTGGCGCCCGGGCGGCCCGGCCCCGGGGCGCTGCCGGCCGGCGGCGCGGGGGGCTCCCGGGGGCGGCGGGCGGGCGCGGCGCTGCCCGGGGGCTCGGCGGGGGGCCGCCCGCACGGCCGCGACTTCTGCAGAAGTTTCTTGGCGGCGGCGGCGCTGCGGGCGGGCGCGCAGCGGGCGCGGGGCGCGGCGGGGCCGCCGCAGCAGCAGAGCAGGCTGTAGCACAGGTAGGAGCAGGACAGCGACAGCGTCAGCAGGAAGAGCAGCCTCCGCGCCAGCCGCCGGGACGGAGCCAGGGCCCGCCCGCCCTGCGCCCTACGCGCCATGGCTCCATGGGGCCGGCCCGGCGGGCATGGCGCGGCCCGGCCCGGCGCGGCTCGGCGCGGCTCGGCGCGGCGGCGGCGGCGGCGGGGCGCGGCGCTGCCCCCGGGGCCCCGCGGCGCGGCCGCTCCGGCATGTCCCGGGGCTACGCGGCGGCGCGGCCGGGCCGCCCCGGGGGGCTGCGCCCGCCGCCCCGGCCCCCGCGCGCCCGCGGCCCCGGCGGCGCGGCTCCCATCCCCGGCGGGCGCGGCGCTCCGGACGGCGGCGGCGGCGGCGGCTCTCGGCTCCGCGGGAAGTGCCGGGGCAGAGGCGGCGGCGCTGCTATTTAAGGGGCCGCCTGACGTCAGCGCCGCCCGGAGCCCCCGCGATCGCTCGGCGGGGCCGGGGCCGGGGCCGGGGCCGGGGCCGGGGCCGGGGCCGGGGCCGGGGCCGGGGCCGGGGCCGGGGCCGGGGCCGGGGCCGGGGCCGGGGCCGGCCTCGCTCTCCCGCCGCGCCGGGACCCGGAGCGGCGCCGGGGGCTGCCCGCGGCCGTCCCGCCCCGCCCCGCCGGCTCTGCCCTGCCCTGCCCTGCCCGGGCGCGGAGCGGCCGCGGTCCCGGTGCGAGCCGCCGGACCCCGGCAGCGGGGGGGCCCTCAGCGCCGCGCCCCCCTTCCAGCCCCGTCCTCCCGCCTGCGGCGAGCCCTGAACTGCCCGCGGGCGGGGGCACCGGGCACCGCGCCTCGGTGGCTGGAGCCCGGCCCGGGGCACGGCCGGCCGCACGCGGCTGCCGCCCGCCCCGCACAGGCGCCCGGGCCGGGAGCACGGCTCGGCGCTGGGTCGCGGTGGGCCCGGAGCGAGGAGCCACCGGCTCGGGAGCCGGGAGGGCAGGGCTCGAAGCCGCGGGAGCACAAGGCGCGGGCTGGGGGAAGCGTCGGCGGCGAGGCGAGGCGTCCTTCCAGCTCCCGGGGATCCTCCTTCCCGGGCGCCGGAGCAGCCCCGAGCCCCGGCAGGGGCTGCGAGGGAGGGGACAGGAGCGAGGAGGGGCGGCCCCGCACGGCAGCGGTGATTTCTGGCCTCAGCAAGGGCAGAAGGAGCAGCCGGCAGCTGGAAGAAGACGACGCCAGAATTACATTTCTCTGCCAGTTTGGGGATGTTTAGTCTACAAACCGTGATGGCCTAAAAGCAGGGTGACCCAGGAGAACCACGCGGTTGTTGCGGGATATGGCTGCAGACTGTTGCTTCGTCCCCGGCCCTCTGGCTCCCTCCACTTGACACGCTTCCTTCCCTCTCGCGCCCTGGCAGCCCAGGCTTCTGCTTGGTTGCTCATGCTCAAGCCAAAAGACTGTGTGCAGCACCACTTAAACATTAGGAGTCACTGCCCCTGCTTTCTCGGCGTAGAAAGCTTGTTCAGCTGCAGAAAACTACTTGTCTTGTTACTTGGGAAGAAGGGCGATAACAGAATGAGACAGGCAAAAAGTGGCAGCCCAGCAGAAACAGGGATACTGTGAGCTCCCTGGCAGCAGGGCGGGGATGAGATTTCCTCTTGTGCAGCACCCAGGAACTCAGTGCAGATGTAAAGAAAGATGGAGAAGGCTGCTGAAAAGCAGTGCTCTCTGCAGCCTCTTTTGCCTGTGCTTGTGTGGGAGCAACAAAATTGGACCTTGCTGGGAGTGTAAAAATAGTTACTTACGGAACAAAGTGTCTGATGGATCAGGAGAGCTCTGGAACGGTAGGAGGGGGTTGGTCCCTTGTGGGACCGACCTCATCGTCCTGGCAGGGTGAAGTGACCCACAGGAACTCTGCGTTTGGGGCACTGGGTGCCGCGTTTGGTGCTCTGTGCAACAGCAGCTTCTGCCAGGGAGAAGGGGCCAGAGCAGAGGCTCGGACACCAGCAGCGCCGTGCAGATCTCAGTGGAAAACAGCAGCGTACATCCCATGTCAGCCTGAAGGAGTCAACAGACGTTGGGTTATTCCTGGCTGGTGTAAACCCACCCACGTCTGGTACTTCTCTGGGCTGGGCACCTTCCGCCTGAGCTGATGCTGTGCTGAGCGAGGAGGGAGAGCCGCTGGAGCCCCTGCTCTGGCTTCAGCACCTCGGCCCGGGACGTTGCCTGGCCCGGGCAGGAGCACGGAGCAGGGGAACCGAGGGGCTGGGCGCTGGTGGGCTCCCTTTCCAGGGCCAGAAGGCATCAATCACTCAGCTCCGCTCCATGACAAACTGCCACAGGAAATCTGTGGAAAAGTTGCTTTTTCCATTTTTAGCCGTTTTATTGCCTCCACGTGGTGATCCAGCCTCGGCAGCAAACACACTGCCTAGGCATGAACATTAGAGGCGCCTAGATAAATAAAGCTGGTGTGGATGCCTAGACACCTCCAGGTTTCTCTGCTTTGCAAGGGAGGAATGTTTTGTAAAGCTGACAATTTTGCTTTCAGTCTCTGTATCTTTGCAGGGCATGTTTTTTCCATGACATGCTTGCTGTTTACACCCAGCTCCACATAAACAACAGCTTCCTGGTGTTCTCAGCACACCCTCGCCCTGCCACCTGTGCCAGTGGGAGCCCCGGGGGTCAGCCCTGATCCTGCTCTCCCTGGTGGGGCTGGAGCCCTGACCCTGCGCTGCGGAGCTGCCCTGGTGGGCAGGGAGACGGAGCCCTGACAACTGCAGGAGATTCCCTGCTGCCCGCCCGCTGCCTCGCAGCTTGGCGCTGGAGGGACGAGCACCACGAGCGCCAGAGCGGGTCCTGCCTCCCAGCCCTTCTTCCCCACCTTTACGCCTTTCTGAATTGAGCTGGCACTTGCTGTTGGCTGCCAGCCTCGTGCCTTTCACCTTTGTCTTCTTTTCCCCATCTGTTTGCCCCTTTTCATGGCTCGCTCTCTGCCTTACCTCTCCTTTGTTCCTGGCTGTCTTTCCAAGATGATCTTTCTCATCTTTCCTCCTTCACTTCTCCCAGGCTCTCTGATCTCCCTTGTTGTGGTGGGATTTACCAAAGCAGCTCAAGACCGCTCTGCCTTGCCCTGCATTAAGTCTTCTCATACCAAGTCCCGTCCCTCCCAGGTCTCTCCCATGCTGGTTGTCCTTCACTGCATGGTCCTGGGTGTCAGGCTGCCCCGGGAGAGTTCCTTGCGTGCCTCCCCTCCCCTGCTGTCCCCTTGCACAGAGCAGCACCAGCTCATGGCATCGTGGGGGCAGTACTCATGGGGCATTTCAAACCCCACTGGAAGGATGCGGAGCCCAGCCTCAGCCCTCAGCCCCTTTTCCTTGCCATCCTCCCCTAGCAGAAGAGGCCACAAACTGACAGCGGGTAAGGAGGAGCCCTGTTTAAGGGCTCATCCCAAGCACAGGTCGCTGACGGGCAAGCCAAAAGAGAAGGCTGCAGCAATGTAGAGATCGTAGAAGGTTATTACAGAAATACACAAAGCAAGTGTGCTGGGAGCACATAAAACCTATAGGAAGAGGGGGAAGCAATAGAATGCATACTGGAAATAGCAAATAAGATTAAAGGTGATATTCTACCCTTGATGTCTTCAGGTTGTAGGCAGAATAGATCAAGGTTAGAATTTATTTCCAGAGCCAAAAAAAGCCCTCAGGGCCAAAGTGTCATTGTTAATCCAGTTTTCTGTGTCTAATACGTATGTCATTAACAACCTTTTGATTCCAGGCTGACAAACTGCCACCTTTTCTTGTGCTGTGAGTTGATGGCTGAGTAGTACATCTACCTGGACAGGGGTTGTTCGGTGCCACAGGGCAGACAGGGCTGAGCTGCTCCAGCCTCACGGTGCTGGCAGTGTCCTTGAATGCCTGCATCCACCACGTGGTCTGCTGCTCCCAAGCATCTCCCCGTTCTCCCTGTCTGGATGGGAAACTTGGAGCTGGAACGGGATATTGCAGGGTTTTGCAGCCCAGAGGCAGAAGAGAGAGGAACGCCGCTGAGCCAAGCCCATGGGCAGCAGCCCCAGTGGGATTCAGGGCCTCGGCGGCACAGAGGATGGGGATGGCAGCAGGTCCCCCAGGCTAATTCCGTTTTGGCTGTCCTGGCCTCAGCGCGGCTTCCAAAGGCCCGCCCTGGCTCCTGCGGGCTCCCTTCTGGTCCAGCACTACCGACAAACTCACCACATGCAGGCAGCTTTCCAGGCTCTGAAGTGCGGGGTCTCACCAAGGACAGGAGAGTCCAAAAGGCTGTGCCAAGCAGCGTGACTGAGTCTGAAACTGCTGTAAGCCTCATTAATCACTTGTAAATGCACTGTACTCCAAATAAGGTCAGAAACAATAAATTTAATTTTGACTCTGACTCGAGCTACTTTGGTCCTAATTCTCAGCCTCTCACCCAGCCAGAGCAGCCAGCCGTGGCCCCGCTGCACAAACTCATTTGATTCTGAATGTATTTTTAAGCAGGCTGGAGGGGTGCTTAAAAGCTAAATGCCTTCCCCAGGCTGTAATCACTGCTGGCGGAGTCCTGGAATGAAAGGGATAAAAACGGGAGGGGGGCGGGGAGAGGTTTTAATCTCGCTGAGTAGATTACAGAGATTACTTCAATTTAATCCTTACGTATCTGTCACTGACGCTGCAAAGAACATAACTGGACGTGGGCAGGGCCGAGCTCTCCCAGCCCCATGCCTGGCAGCGCAGTGGCCGAGGCTCCGTCCCCAGCCCGCACCCACCCAGCAGGGTCAGGGGGCCGGAGGGCGAGGGTGACCCTCACGTCCTGGCACTCGCTGGCAGCTGGCTCCCCCTCGCCCCACCGGCACCCTTCAAGCCCTTTGGAAGGAGCCCGAGACCCCTCGCAGGTTGCAGAGGGCTCTGGGCAGCCCTGCTGGGGCTGCGTGCACTCTGTGCCCCGGGCAGGCTGTACGAACAGCACTGCACAAAATAAAGCAGTCGGCAGAGTTCATCTGCACGCTGCAGCAGACGGGGACCCTGCAACTGTCCGCTGCCCCTCGTCACTGCATCACCGTGCATGAAGTTCTCCTAGGCGCTCCGCGGTGGCTGCTTCGGTTAAATCTCATTATTGTTCCTTGGGGACCACAGGGACAGGAGCTAGTTCTCCAGAAATAGAAATATCTCGTTGGCTCACAGACCTTCACAATCACATTTAACTCCAGATGAGGAATCTGTAGTCAAACACGGGCCAGTAATTTTTTCTTAAAGCTTTTTTCTAGTGTTGCCTCATCTTCACCCTAGCTCATCTATAACTTTATAACCCTATCCTTGCCTTAGAGCAAGTATGCTTTAGAGCAGAAAATAAAAAGAAAACTGCCCCGTCCACACCGAGGGTAGAGGATCGGGTAATGGACACTCAGTCCTGACACTGTTGCGCCCTCTGGCACTGGTGCTGGCTGGAGCAAGGCTTGCCCTCCTCTTCCTCACTGCATCAGGAAGCAGAACCTCTCCAGGTGCCCATCCGACTCCGCTCCCCAAGCACAAGGAGAGACCAGAAAGGTCTGTGCTGGCCTGAGACGCCCCTGCTGCAGGCGTTAACTCCCAGCCCAGCCCATGGGAGCTCAGGGGCAGTAGATGTGTCTGAACGAGAGGCTCTGCTCGCTGTGGGACGAGGCAGCCAATTACGCCAGCCCCGTGAGGTCCCAGGGACACAAGCAGGGTTGCACCCCTGCGTGGGAAGCACGTTGTCCACAGGAGCTGAGCACCGATTAATTCCCTCTGCTGGGACAGTGCTGGTGGAGCCGCAGCCCCGAGGCTGTGCCGGTGCCCCGAGGCTGTGCCGGTGCCACGAGGCTGTGCCGGCGCCGCGGGTGCTGCAGCAGCTCCAGGCAGCGCCGCAGCGCGAGGGGCAGGAGGGCGCTGGGTGGCCGGGTGCCGGGGGCTTTGCCTGCCTGCACAGCCCCTTTCCCTGCAGAAGCGCACGTCCTGCGGATCAGAAGAGCTCTCCATCAGGAGCACTTTGAAACACCCTGCCTTCTATTTTTAATGGGATTGAAAAGAGAACAAAACCATTTAAGAACTTGAGGAATCAAAGCAAGTGTCCCCACATCACACCCAGCGCTCACAGCTATATCCTGATTAATGACAAGCAAGAGAGGGGAAACAATATTTAATCACACCCTGTTTATACTGGAGCCAAAAATCAAAGCACTGCATTTCTCTTTCATGAGAAAAACGAGGTGGGCATTTACCCTCTGGTGATTAAGTTTCCCACTATGAGCACATCAATTTCCGTGACTTGGCATGGGGTCCTCTATCACACCACAAACGAGGACTTCCTTAGCAACAAAATATTACAAACACCGAGCCAGATCCATACACAAGACACCGATATACATCTATCATTTTGTCTGGATTATCTCAATATGCTTCTCCTTGGGGAGCTGGAGATAAAACAGTCGCAGCCAAACCACCGTTAACGATTGGCATGGCTACAGCAGACCTCAGCCGAGGACACCACGGTGCTCCCGCCACCGGCCCTGTGCCCCCAGGCAGGCGCTCTCACCTGGGTACCGCTGCCCACGCGTGCACGGCCGTGCTCAAGCAGTGCTGGGGACGTGGTGCAGTGCAGGGCACGGGGGCTTTGGTGGGCTGAGCTGCAATGCTGGCAGTGCCGTTGCGGTGCTGTCCCGGGCTGCACCCACGGCAGGGACCAGGCAGGGCTCAGCCGTGGCAGTGCCGGCGCGAGGGAGCGGTGACGCAGCCCCACAAAGTGGGTCAGGCAGCGCGTGGCCTCCGCGACACCCCCCGCCCTCCTCGGCTTCCCTCCTGCCCGCATTGATTTGCTCTGGATTCCTTGATTAATTAATCTGAGAGAAATGCAAGGTCTGTTAATTACCCCTGATTAATTAGGGTGAACTTTTAATTGTATCCCTAAGCTGAGACGTGCCGTTCAATAGGCTCCGTAATTAGTGACCCAGCAATCTCTTTTAAACCAATTAGCCCTGTGTAACGAGTGAACCGGGCTGGGAGCTGCCTGGCAGGTGGGGGTGTTCCCAGGGTGCTCTGCCACGGCACGGCACGGCACGGCACAGCTGTGCTGCGGGGCTGTCCCCATGCCTGGGACAGGCTGCACCGGCAGCACTGCGCCACCAGCCTTGCATGGGGCCCGGTGAGCCCTGTGAGCTAGCGCTGCCCTGCAGAGCCGTGCCTGTCCTGCACCCCCCACGTCCCATGTCCCAAGGGACGCAGCAGCCAGTCACAGTGGCACTGGGGTGCTGCGATGGCTGGGGGCTGTGGCAAGGGGCAGCCTCAGGCACTGCTGCTGGCTGGGATCGCCTCCCCTGCCCCCTCACAGCTTTTCTGCCCGTCGGGAGCTCTTCTGCGAGCTGTGATGTACGCGGTTAAAAATACAACCCAGCATAGACCCAGAGACAGAGAGAGGCAGAGATTGATCTGGTTTAAAGAGTTCTTTCAGCTTTTTGATCGACTGACATCTCCCCAGACTCCCAGCCACTGCGGGAATGCCCTCCCTGCTGGCGCCCAGCACACAGGCGGGTCGATGGCCGCGCTGTCAGCCCGGGGCCTGACGGATGTCCCCAGCGCTGCGCCGGCAGCTCCAGCCCTGGCGTGGGTGCCCCAGTGAGGGGGCTCTGGCCGGACATCTGCGCTTCCAGCGTGGGCTGGAGCATGGGGACATGGCACCTGCAGCCCTGAGCCCTGCTCGCTCCACCACGATGCCCTTCTGTCCTTCTGTCCTTCTGTCCTGTCCTTCTGCCTGGCACTTGCACTGCCCAAGCAAAAGGCTCTGGCAAGCCAAGAAAACTTTCTTCCCATTGACATATTTTCATCATCTGCTGCAATTTAATATCCAGGTCAGGAAGCAGATGGAAACCAGCCCGGTTGTCCTGGATAATGGGGACAGTAACAGTTGTTTATGAGCTCTTGTTTACCGAATCAATTAACTGTGCAAACCAAACCAGCCGCCTGCCCCCTCTCGCTCCTGCTCCTGCATCTCCTGGTGGAGCTGAGCACATCATTACAGCGTGGAGCACAGTGGCGTGCACGAGGACAGCAGCAGGCACCTGAGCTGCACATTGCCCCATGGGGCAGAATCCCACGGGGATCTGGAGCAGCACGGCCAGGGCAGGGAGGGCAGCACGTGCAACGGGAGGAACAGTGGGGTCTGCCTGCAGCAAGCCCCCTGCCTCAAGCCCCCTCTGTGTCGGGGGAGTCTCACGGCTCAGATACACCCGTGGAAACTCAGCAGCTTGTGCTAACCAGGAGCCAGAGGTGAGGGTCTGCACTTACAGGTTCCCCCCAGACCCAGCTTTGTCTCAGCAGTCCGAGGCCAGCCTCCACCTGCAGCTGGCTGCAACGCACCAGCAGCACAGGTACCACCGGATCCCCTCGTCCGGCCCCACAGCTGCCCCACTGCCAGCAGCGCGTGCGCCCCTGCCCGTGCCCCCACCAGGGCTGGGCACAGCTCACTGCCTGCCCCGGAGACTCATGGCAAAACCTCCCGGGGAAGTCATTAGTAATTAATTTGGTTTCTAATCCTCTAATCCAGCTGCTCCTTGATTTGATAAGCGAAAAATCTGCTCCGGCCACATGGTCCTTGTTCCATCTGCTATTTGCAGTTGGAGGCACTGGCCAGGACGAGTGCCACCCTGTGCTCTTTTCATCGTGTCCCCAGGTGTGAAGGCCAGCCTGCTGCACTGCTTTTCCCAAGGCCAGAGCACCCTGGGGTCCTGCCTAGCCGTGCCATGCCGTGCCATGCCATGCCGTGCCGTGCCGTGCTGTTCCATGCCTGGCTGCTGGCCTGGCACACTCACAGGACTGAGAGGCTCCGATCTCCATCCCAGGCACAGTGAGGGGGCTGACAGGACCACGTCCCCCTGCATGTGCTGCTCACTGGACCTGCAGCCCAGCAGGACAATCCCCACCCCAATTTTGGGTCAGAGCTCGGGACCCACCACACCCCTCGTGCCGGGCTGAGGACAGGTTCTTCCCATGCCGGTCCCACTGCGGGGCGAGCAGAGGCACCGACCGGCCGCGCTGCGGAGGTAGCAGCAGTGAAGCCATCCCTGCCTGCAGCACGGCCACGTACCACGCCAGGGGCTGTGCCCCGATGTCCAGCTCACCCATCACCCCGAGCTCTTTCTCCTCTGAAGCAGCGCGGTGACACGGGGGCTGTGTCCCTGGCCTGGTCCCCAGCGCTCGTGGGCACGGGGCCACGCACCGCCCACAGGGCTGGAGGCTGCGATCGAGTGGGGCTGTGGCACACTGCGGGATGAGGGAACATCACAGATGAGAGGCCAAATCCTTCATTAAATCCCACATTAATCTCTAAGAACAGTGATGTCAAAAATCTTAGCAGCAAAATTAAATTTTGTAGCTATATTTCAGCTGCACAAAATCAATATTAATTACAGCGAGAGAGACATTGCTGAGAGAGGGCCTGACCCAGTATTTACCCGCTGCAGTAAAAATCCAGCTTGGTAACTTGTTTATATAAAATTACTGCACATGTTTTTGTGGCGCACAGCTTCCAACCTGACAGGTTGTTGGGGCTGAATACAAATGTAAGCTGGGAAATGAACACCCCTCCCGCAGAGGGGATGCACCCTGGTGGCAGCAAGCAGCCAGGGCCCGGGCAGACAGCTGGGTTTGGGGTCAGAGAGGGGAGAAAGCGGCCGCAGAGCCCCGGGGAGGGGTGTCCGGGGCGTGGGGGGGCTCTGCTCCCCATGCCCCGTACCCCCAAGCCTTGCTCCCAGCCCTGCCGTGCCGTGCCTGCAGCCCCTGCCCTCACGCGGCCGGGAGGTGCCTGCTGCCAGGCCCTGCTCCATGGGGCCTGATTTCAGCCAGAATAAAGCTCAAGTCAGAGAGTTAAGTCCTGGGTTTAAGTGTATTTTCCTTTCGCTTACATTAGAAATGAGTTCCAAAGTGCCAAGAAAACCCATGTGGGACCTTTAGCAGGTCAGTCCCGCGGGCAGGCTGTTGCCTGCCCTGGAAACGCTGCTTTACGCGTCCCCCTGGGCGGGCAGCAGCAGAGAGCAGCGGGCTGCACGCAGAGCCCGGCCGGCTGCGAGTTGGCTGCTCCCCGCGCCTGGGTTTTGGGAATTGCTTTGCCCTGGGGCACACCTGGCTGGTGTGGGGGACCCAGGTGGCCTCTGCATGGGGTGGCCCACGTGGGAGCAGGGGTGAGCAGCGAGGGGGTCCCCACACACCCCGACCCCACGGCACGGGGTCTGGGTGCCCAGGCAGGGTGCTCCAAGGTCCGGTGCAGGCGTGGGGCATCCCCTGCTGCCTGTCACAGGCGGTTAGTGTCGCATTAGGAGATGATCCAGAACAGGCAGTTCGGGGGCAAAGGAATTAAAATGGGAGGGAGAGTTTTAATTAGAGAAAGAAGTCAGAGCCCATAATCAGCCGGGTGAGTGACTGCCCGCTGTGGGGAATTCTCCGTATGTCAACTGGCATCAATCAAAATAAAAATAAAATAAAGCTGCCTCTGTGCGGGAGGAGAGGCCGCCCCGTCCCTGCGCCCAGGGCTGCCCCGCACCTCGGGCAGCGCCCTCCCCGGCCACCACACTCGTGCCAGCGGGCACCTCGCGGCCAGCCTGCCCCCTGCCCGGCACAGAGGTGGCACTGGCAGCGCTCGCCAGGCTCCTGCAGCCAGGTCGAGGTTGGTGGCTGTGGCATGGGGGGGGGGGGGGGTCCCACTGGAACCCCCAGCCCTGCTCTGGGGTCAAGGCAGAGGATGGCTTCGATGGGGCCACCTCATGCGCCTGTCCCCAGGCCCATCTCGGGCAGCAGGAACTGCTGCAAACCTGTGCGGTTGGCAGAGGACTCGCAGGGAATCCCGGGGTTTCTTTGGCTGATGAGTCCCTGCAAAGGGAGGCAGGCGCAGGACGAGGAGAGCGCTTGTTGTGTGCAATAAAGCTATGAAATGAACGTGGCCTTGGGGAACGCCGAGCCCCAGGGAGCAGCAGTCACTTTACAAGTGGTTACAGAGCAGCACAACCCTGGCCCCTGGGGCTGGGCAGTGCCCAGGCCGCGGGACGGCCTCGTGCTTGCCGCAAGCCCAGTTGGAGCTGCCGTGCCCCCAGCGCCCGCGGGGCCAGGCCGTGCAGGCGGGCAGCCCGGCTGCGCTCCTGCTGGGGCACGGCACGGGAGCCTCTCACACGGCCTCACCTGCAGCTGGCAGTGGCCGCGGGCAGCGGGGCGCAGCGTGCAGCTGGCAGTGCCGCTCCTCTGCTGTGCTGGCCAAGGGGCTCGGTCATAGGGGTGCGTGAGTCCAGGAGGGCTCTGCTGCTGCTGCTGCTGCTGCTGCCGCCGCCTGGGGCTGCCTGCCCTGCGTGCCTGTACGCAAGGTGCTCGCACCGTGCCAGCAGCTGAGCTAAACATTTTTGACTCTATTTATTACTTAAAAATTATGCAACTGGGTCGTGTTCTTGCTATTTTTTATGCATGAGCCAAGCATCAAATCCCATTATTTAAAAAAACTGTTTTAGCTAGTGATGCACTAGACCACGCAAGTAAATGCCCAAAATAATTCCAGCTGACACCTTTATGAAGGCAGAGTGAAGTTGAAAGTCTACACAAGCCTTTCATTTGTAATCTAACACCCCTCCTAACTTGGTGCTGGGAGCTGCATTTTCCTCTGGCTCTCTGATCCCTCCTGCTGTGGGTGCCTGTGCCCTGACGGTGCAGTGCAAAGCCCCGCTCCGGGGGTCCCGGCGCTGGGAGGCCGGCTCTGCCCCAGCACCAGAGGCCTGGCTGGCAGTATTTGCAAACAGCTGGGAAGAGCTGGGAACGTTTGCCTGCAGCACGCTGGACAGAGACACAAAGCAGGAAGGTCTTTAAGGGCAAAAATCTTCCTTTGCTGACGCACAGAAACAGGGAGAGCGGAGCCCTGCAGGAGCCCTGCGGGAGGCCTCCGGGAGGTGCCTGGAGCCCCGGGCACCCTCGCCCCCTGCCTGGGGCCGCCCTCCTGCTCCACCAGCCCCAAGGGAAGGGAGCCGGGCCGCGGAGATGCTGCCGAACATGGCACCGGGCCAGGGTGAGAGGTGAAACGCAGGTGCTTCCTCTTGTTATTGCTCATCACAGTCTTCGTGTTTATTTACTGTATTTTCTTTACAGACACCCTTGTCAGCGGCTGGTGGCCAACGCTTTGTCTTTTTGAAGGCTGGCTTCACCCATGCCTTCCTCTGAGAGGCAGCAAGGCCATCGTTAATCACACCAACCTGATTATTTCCAGCTAAATTCCACCCTTCAGCATGACCTTGCTACTTTAACGAACAAGGTGCTGAGATTTTTCTTATCATAAAAAATTTTGGTTGACCCCAAAAGTAAAAGATGACAAACAAACTGTGATATAAATAATCTTGCTACTAGAAAAAAGCATTAAAGGTAACTTATCAATTAGCCTTTTTCTCACCAATAAATCACCATACTGTGGCATCTGACCCTGGCTAGGCTGACATTTCTATAACCCATTTGCCACTGTTCACGTATTAAATGGCTTCCAGTCACCCTAAATTTGGAGATTTTAATCTCCTATATTAAGTCAGTGGTTCTTATTAATTCATTGAATCTATTTTTATTGGCTTTGTAAATCAGAGTTATCCATGTCAGTGACCGTGGTCAGGGAGAGAAGCGTTTGTCTGTGAAATTGGGTTGACACAGACCATTGACTGCAATGATAACAAGTGATTTGCAGGGCTGGGTGGACAAGCCATTTGCACTAAGCAGATTATAATGTAACAATAAAAAGTTTCATTACTGGAAAAACAGTAAAAGCCGCTGCGCACCTTGATGAGAGGGTCAGAGGAGTCAGCGTGGGGAAGAGGGGGTCATCCCCCTGCGAGCCCCAGGGACGCTGGGGAGGGGGACGCTTGTCAGAGCCATAGGGACGCTGGTGGCAGAGGCTGGTGCCGTGCTCAGGGCCTGTCCAGGCAGCAGGGGCCGGCGCGCTGCCGCGGGGGACACCGGGGCTCCAGGCAGGGCTGCAGGGGCGGCTGCCCGGAGAGCAGGGGCGCGGGAGGTGGCGCGGCAGGACACGGGGCAGGCGCTGCCAGGGATGGGTGCTGCGGGGTGTCTTGGCCACCCTCGCTCTTGCCGAGCCCCTGGGACAGGGGGCAGAGTCCTTCAGGAACATGGCCTGGGATCCGGGGCGGGGGAGGGTTGGATGAGAAGTAATGCCTTTGACATCGGTGTGTGTGAAATGCAGCCTGTGTCAGTGCCCTGCCTGGAGGGAAATCTCTGCAGAGCTGCTCCTGCTGCAGGACTCGCCTGTACCCAGTGGCTGCTGAAAGTGCCCTGACTTGGAATAACATGGGCCCACAAGAGTGGGCAGGGGCCATTTTAAGAGCTGTTCAGCTGGCTTCGACTAAACATTGATTATTGCAGGGAAATGGGCACCCCCGTGAAAACAAGCTGTAACAGTATGTTCGCTGCCCCATGCCTGCTCCACCCTCGGACACGCTCTGGCTGAAGCTGGGCTCAGCGAGCAGCCGCGAGCTGTGTCAGCCTCCTCCCTGCTGCAAGGCGAGTGGCACCCGAGCTCCGGGGCTTTCCCCACGCTCTGCCGGGACTGCCCGGGTGCGGTGCTGTCCCCGTGGCTCAGTCCTGTCCCCATGCAGGGCGCAGAGGGTGTGGGGGCACGGCCCGAAGGGCTGGCACCTGGGGCTGCGAGTGCAAGGCGGGGGTGAGCAGAGGCTGCGCAGCAGCTGGGCTCAGGCACCTGGGGCCACCCTCCCGGCACCGCCGTGCGTCTCGGCGGGCGTGCTGGCTGGGGAGAGGCAGGAGAGCGATGATTTACTGAGCACACTGAAGGCACGGCAGTCACAGCATCCCGCGCTCTGCTGGCAGCACTCATCGAGGGCTGTCGTTAGCTGAGATTTACACACAGGGCTGCTGGTAGCTATCTAGCTCCTCGCACTTCTGCTGTGTGCTCCCAAGGGTGCTGTGGGTCGGGGTGGATGGAGCCGTGGGCAGCTCAGCCCCCCAGCCCGCTGAGCCGCACCAGGACAAGGGCTCAGCCAGCCCCTGCACGGGGCTGCGGTGCCAGCCCAGGACAGGCACGGCTGGGGCCTCCTGGCAGCTGCTTCAGGTTCGCTGGCACCCAGCGGAGACTCGCGGCCCTTCTGGGGACTTGTGCCATGCTGGGAATGGGCCCAGAGCCCTCCGGGCTCTCGCCTGCCCCAGGCAGCACCCTACGAGGCAAAGAGCTCTCAGGAAGCCACCTCTCCCCGCCGCATGCCAAGCCACCTGACTCCGCTGTGTGGGACCTGAGCTGCTGAGCCCTGCAACCAGCTGCAGCGAACAGGGATCAGACCCACAGGTCACTTACTGACCCTGCGTAAGGCACTGTGCACTTGCCTGTGATGGCAAGCACAGTTCAGGCTGTCCATTAGTTAGCAGTCCTCCCCAGGAAGGGGAAGGAGTGTGTCAGAGGCGGTTTCTGGCTGTGGCACCTCGTTCTGCAGACCCAGGCACAAGCCTGGTCTGAAGCACGCACTTACCCTGTAAAAGTGCTCAGGATGCCCCAGCGCCGCTGCTCAGTCAGTGGTGGGGGCACCTCGTCCCTGCTGGCGAGGCACATCCGTGGGTACTTAGCAGTCCTATTTCCCTGGCAGAGCTGATGAATAATGCCGTCAGCTGTTGAACACGTGTCAGATGACCTTTCCCTGCACTCTCTACAAAATCCCATTAATCAGGAGAGCAGAGCAGAGCTAAGAACTCTTAAACAAAATTATTGTAATCTCCGGGTTTCTCATTCATCACGCAGCAACTCACAAGCCTCCACGCTCCCTGTGGGTGTTACAGGATCCCCCGGTCTTCGCTTTGAAACACCCTTCCCTTTTCTTCTACCGTCCTTCATTTACACATGCTCGTGGTTCCTTTTCCCACTGGAGCCTCCCAACTTCCCCACTCGCCAACGTGGGCGCGTTACGGCACCTCCCCGAGCCCCTGGCAGGGTGGCAGGAGGGGCAGGCGTTAGGTAAGGTGGTGGGAGCTGCCGGGTGGGGCGATGCTGCCGTGCCTCAGGGGAACGAGGGCAGCAGAGGCACTGCAGAGCCCCTGGCTGTTGCTGGAGAACCCTCCCGCAGCCAGCACCCGCTCGTGTGCAGACGGGTGTGCAGGGCCCTCCTCGGCTCCAGCACAGCCCCGGCAGGGCCCTGCTCGGTCCGTGGGGGGACGCGGTGCCGCGGCCGCTGCTGGATGGGGGCAGCCCGGTGCTTGCTCCTGGGCGGCTGTGCTGCTCCCACCGAGACGCTTCGTGCCGCCGGTGATCAGCCGTCACTGTGGTGGGGGTGCTGAGCCGAGGGTGAGTGGAGTGAGCTGGGGCCTGTGGTACAGAGACGGCTCTGAATACCCACACTTAAATCGGGCCGGCCTCTGGGGAAGGGGGCTGTCAAAGTTGGTACTTCTGCTGCCAGATGAAAGAAAGAATATGTAAATGAGAGGCAGAGAGAGAGAGATGGAGCACGATCACAGCTTCTGCTGCCTGGCATGGAGACTCCCGGCAAGGCTGGAGCGCTCAGACAAGGGGCAGCGAACAGCCGGGGCCGCGGGGCCCACAGGCACCCTGCACTCCTCGCAACGGGGTTCGAGGCTGGACGAGTCCCTTTCTCCAGCGAGTCACGAGAGCTCACCCCAGCCCCCCCTGCTGCAGATCCCCTGTGTGCTCGTTTGGCATGCAGGGAACTGGTGACAGCGCCGAACCCCTCAGAAGTGCTGCACAGATTGCTGCACAGATCCCGCGCCTTTGATTTTAGGAGTCTGAGCTTGTCCTGGTGTTTCTAATGAGGGTGCGCTGCAGAGAAATGGGTCTGGATTGCTGGCTGATGGTGTGTTGCCCAACTAACAAGAAAAGGAGCTCAGTCGAGGTAACTATTTTCCTTTTCAAAGCTTTGCATGCAACAAAACACAGGTTGAATGCAGACAGGGATATTTCAGGCCAGAGCTGCCTTATTGCCCATACGGGAGTGCAGGGGCTGCTCTGCCCAGGGCCCTGTGGTGCCCGGTTGTGTCGGTGTGGGTGTGGGTACAGGGCAGGCAGGGTCCTGCTGTGCTGCAGAGCTGGAGATCCCCATCCCACCCCATCCCACCCCATCCCATCCCACCCCACCCCACCCCATCCCATCCCATCCCATCCCATCCCACCCCATCCCATCCCACCCCATCCCATCCCATCCCATCCCATCCCATCCCCCAAGGATGTCCCCAAGGACCACCACTGGGCTGCACCGGTGCCATCGGGAGCCACCAGCACTGCACGGATCCTGCTCCGCAACCTGAGGAAACCAGATTCCCCTTCCTGGGTGAAAATCTTCCTGGGTGGTTTGAAATCCCCAAATCAGGACAGCGTCAAAGTTTCAAGCATCTCGCGGACTGGAAAGTTGAGAAGAAAGCGAGTTCAGAAACTGTGGAAGGACCTCACTGAAACATTTCAGCTTGATGACATGAAAGTGATGGTTTCTCACGGAAGAGAAAGTACTATAGGAAACCTGGAACAAAACAGAGAGGGAGAACTGTAATGAAGTATGGCATTTACACTTCAAATCATCTCAAGTTTTCCCACTGAGAGTTTCATCAGCGCTGACACCTTCCTTCAAAACCTCTCAGTGTCAGGGCAGGGTTTTCCAGCGGGAGGCGTTCTCTCGAGAGGGGCGAGACCGGCTCCAGCAGCAGCACCCACCAACACCGCCTGGTGTGCTCCCACCAGGGGACCGAGCGGTGCCGTGCCCTGCTCCTGCCCTCCTCCGGGGCCAGCCTGGCCTTGTACCCGCAGCATGTCTGAGTTCAGCGTGTGCAGGGCTATGGAGAGGGGCTTTGGCTTTGGTTCTGCCCAGCTCCTGTCTCGCGCATTTGTTCATCCCCTGCACTGCAGCCACAAGACGCCGGTGTCCTTCCTATTTCCCTGTTGCCTGGCCAGCCAGGAGAGAGCAGCTTTTGCAGGCAGGTCTTCACCCCAGGAGTAGCTGCTCCTGCCTGTGGTTGCCACGGCAGGACCCCAAAGCTGCTAATTACAGCACCAGTCTGCCTGTGCCTTTTAATCCACGTAACATCTCGAAGAATTAATTTCCAGCTGTACTAGCATTCAGAAACACCCCCCTGGCATCTTCATTTCCAGTAAGTCCCAGCTCGCAAGGTCTGTGCTTAATTAGTGAATGAAATACTCCAGAGTTCAGACTGCCTTGTTGTAACTCAAGTCCTCTCATGTTCCAGCTTCCCTGCGCACACACCACGAGTGCGGGGACGGCTCGCTCCCTGCCTCAGGCATGGCGATGGTGGGCTGCGTGGGATCACGGCCGCTGCTCCCCTCCCGCCCCACACCTGGTCCTCGAGCAAAGGAGAGCAGCCCGCAGGTGCACAAGGTGCCCAAGTAATGGGTGCTTCTAGGATCCAGAGCAAGAAACCGGCTAAAACTGCAGGGGCGGCCGCTGCGACTCCAAGCCTGAGACCCTCCCAGGGCACCAAGCCCTGCTCCGAGGGAGAGCGCAGGGCGGCAGCACGGGGCTGGGCACGGTGTCTGCAGCGCCCAGCGAGTGAAAAACTGGGACGTGAAAATAATAACGCACAGAGTAACTCCTGTGACCCATGGAATGAAACACTGATGACTCAAATCAAGCAATTTTAAAAAGCATATATCACAACAGACCAGTCTGAACTCTGGCCCTCAGTAAAGGCCACTTCTTCATGAGTAATCACTGGGTATAAGTATAGCACATTAATAATGCACCTATTGATTGCCTCCAATGCTGGTCCACATATGTGCATGAATCAATAATCCTGTTTAAGTACGTGCACCACAAAACTTTCAAGAAATACCACCCCTACACTTTAGCAAAACACTGCCTTTTCACCTGATAAATTTATTACTTGACAACACTCTATTCTGGGACATCTGTAGAAGGACATCCTTATCTGCGGAAATTACTTTAATACAAACATGATCGGTCTCTGTTAGGGTTAAGAAAGCTATGCTGTGAAGGTATGTGTCTTTCTTACACCTTATAACCACCGTATGCTGATGAGGTGGGCAGTCGAGAGCTGCAATGTCCTGAGCTCATCCTTTCTGCTTGTATCTGACGGGGCGGGTCGCCAGTACGTGACTGCTTCCACCTTGCACGGCGTTCGCAAGGAGCTTTTGTGTCTCTGGGACCCCTCGCAATAAATGCGGGTCAGAGGAAGTGCCTCATTTCTAACCAAAAGCTGTTTGTTTGCTTGAAAGGCAGTGGGAGGCAGCGTGCTGGTCGCAGACACGGAGCCCTGGACAGGTGAGAGAAACAGGAGGGGGGCTCGGGGACACGTCTGCAGGTGCAAAGCGCGTGTCACGCTCAACCACGGGTGCAGATACCTGTGCAGTGAGGAAAAGTGGTTGAGATTCGCTCTGTGGACCACACAGTTCAATGGTTTATTTCAGGGCTGTTAAACGCTGTTTTACATATTTATTAAACTGAAGGCAGTCTTTTCCTAGGAAAGTGTATCAACAATTATTCTGCCTGACAAGCAGCCACCGTCAGCTGGAAGCTGTGTCTGTCTTGCAGCACTTGCCCATCCTGCATTGTATTGCAAGGATGTTGCTTCAGCTGCTCACAGCAGAAGTCAGGAGAGCTTAGAAGCAGAAGCTGAAGGAAAGATTTAAGGAAAAAAAAAAAAAGAGAGAGAGATCAAGATGATCCTGGCACCAGGGTGCTGTGTTCTGCATGCCCGACATGGCACCTCTGATTGATGAGTCCCGCGCTTCGGTCCAATCTGTTCAGAGTTAGGCAATGGCAATCATTTTTTTCAAGCCTTGTCATATATAAAAGCAATTGAGTCAGCAGGCACCAGTTGTCTGGCACAAGAAGAGATTATATTTTTACAAGGTTTTGCAGAAGGTCTATAAAAGTTTGTTCTTTCTTTAAAAAAATAAATACAGATATGTCAACACCTCTTGGAAAAAAAAAAAATCAAACTTGTAAATTGAAACATTATGTCTGCAAAAGATGTGCCTAAAGAGCCTTTTTATTGCTTGTATTAAATGACGAGGATTTCACATTTAAATTGTGTTTCAGGGCAATTCCTCTGGAAAGCTGGGATTTTCCTGGTAGTTCTGGCTTCAGACCGTGGGAGCAATGCTGTTGCGGTATGCTCGCCCCGTGGAGCAGCGCAGATGGGCCCTTCCCCTGCCCCGGGGGCTCCAGAGCAGGTGCGGGGGCTCCCTCGCCCCGCTGGGGTCTCTCCCACGGGGGTCCCCAGCAGCAGGATCAGCTCTGCTCCTTTCTGTGCTCGTCCCACGGGATTCAGGGGCTGCAGAGCTGGCAGCTCGGCTCTCCTGGCCCCAAGGAAAAATTGTATCAAAATCCTTTCTTACGTATGAAAGGCTCAGTGCAACTGATGCTTTTGGTTGGTGTCCTTATGAAAGCAGGGCTGGAGCGCTGGCGGCTGTCTGTCTGTCTGTCTGTCTGCTCTGTCTCCCAGGAGCTGCACGGCCCAGAGGGCTCCGGCCAGCAGCAGCAGGGCTGGAGGAGCTACGGAGCTGCCTGTGCCCCCCGGCGTGGCGGCAGTGGTCAGGGACAGCTGCCCAGAGGCAGTGCTGGAGCTGGTGCCACGGGGCCCAAATCCGTGGGGAGCTCTTTCGGCCCCCACAGAGGGAGCGGAGGGGGTGTCCTGCTGGGGTCACAGCATCCGCAGCTCCAGCTCCAGCTCCAGCACCAGCTCCAGCTCCAGCACCAGCTCCATCTCCAGCACCAGCTCCAGCACCAGCACCAGCACCAGCACCAGCTCCAGCACCAGCTCCAGCACCAGCACCAGCACCAGCTCCAGCACCAGCACCAGCACCAGCTCCAGCACCAGCACCAGCTCCAGCACCAGCTCCAGCACCAGCTCCAGCTCCAGCACCAGCTCCAGCACCAGCACCAGCACCAGCACCAGCTCCATCTCCAGCACCACCACCAGCACCAGCACCAGCCCGGTCCTGCAGCGAGGCCCCAGCTCCTGCCCTGCAGCGCAGGTCCCAGAGGGCTCTGCCGTGCTGGTCCCATGGGTGCCAGGTGGGTTCATTATCCCTGGTCGCTCAAAGGCTGTCAGAGCTGTAGGAAACACCGACACGAATCTGCAGCTATGGATTTTTATTTTTGACAGAAGCTGACCCCTCGGGATTGCTGTTTATTACATGTTAGAGAAGGAGCTACTGTCGTTATAGCAAATCTTTTTATAATGATCTTTCATTGTGGATGTAGAGTATTAATTATCAGAAGGTATTAAAAAAAGCATTAGCCCTCTGACCCCTGGAGATTCATGTGGGCTTTCCAAGTGTCTCCCGCAGATGTACTGGGGCTGCGGGCCGTACATCAAGGCGCGCACGGGTGCTGCAGGTAACGGGCACTGATGCTGCTCACTGGTGGAGCTGAGCCCACGCACGGGCAGCCCAGTCCCGCGGGCAGCCCCTCGCGCTGCGCCCCACTGGCTTGTCCCAGGAGAAAACACCTCGGGTATGGGGAACCCCAGGAGCTGGGCACAGGAGGCAGCGATGCCCCCCGCGCTCCTGGCAGTCCCGTCGGGGCAGCCCACGACTGAGCCCCGGGACGGCCCTGCCTGCCCTGGGGAGGAGGTGACGGGCACCGTGGGGCTGGGACGGCTCCGGCCCCGGCAGCAAGCCCCGCTGGCAGCCCCACACACCTCCCAGCTCGACACGCTCATGCCGTGCTCCAAACGCACGTTAAAAATTTGTCTTCACCTTCATTAATGCCAGAGTTTATTGCAGAAGGGAGAATTTCTTTATTTTAAAAAACCTATAGGTGGAACACAAGCAAACTGCTGGCTTTTACTAGCATATAAACTGAGAAAAACCTTTGAGATACATCTACATTACACTAAACTGCATCCATAATTCATACCTAAAGGAGAAATTTTTAGCTTCCTTGGAGGTTTGCTGGTATCTATTATTGATAGGGCCGTGTTAGGCAACAATAGGCTACTTCTTATTCACACGCCATTTACTGTTTTAGTCAATTCCAGAGGAGGCTGCAGCACCTTTATTCAGCAGAACAAGCTCTCAATTAGATTTTTGCAAGGATTTGGAAGGGATTTAGTTAAGAAGCTGAAGTGATGCGGACTGAGTTGGGAGAGTACTTCTAGAGGGATTCCTGCTCCCGCAGTTAATCAATAGATCAAGAACGTGAAAGACACTCCAAACAATTAGTTTCTATTCCGATCTCTGAGAGCAACATTCACACAGCAAAGCTCTGGAGATGCCAGCATCTCCCGAGCTGGGGATGCCGTAAGCCGTTAATCGCAGGGACCGGAGGTTGCTGGCCTGTAGCGAGCAGGGACTCGGCGCAATCGCCGAGCATTTAACTGCGCATAATGCACGCCTGTTCCAGCCGCCTGCCTGGCAAGTAATTACCAATGTGATCGCACAATTTGCAGCCCTTTCGAAGCGAGCTGGATGAAATCCGAGCGCTGCAGGGAGCGATGGTGCGCTGTGTCCTGGGGCGCGGGGCGCTGGCAGTGGCCGGCCGCAGGCACGGCCCCTGGGCAGCCGGGAGGTGCTGAGCGCCTGGCCGGGACGCACTCGGCGCTGGGGAGGGACGGCGAGGATTCGGCCGGGAGAACTCCCACAGCCAGCCCCGACCCCTGCCCTCTCCCTTCTCTCCCAAATGTGAAGTTTGGCCAAGACATTACGACAGCAGCTCTGCAACTGGCAGCAAGCAGGAAGGACGGATGGTGAAAATGCCTGCAAAATTTACTTCTCTTTTGGAAATTTTCGAGATCTCTTTTGAAGTCAGATGAAACAGTCAAGCAGACAGTGGCGTATGGAGAGCGGAGGCAGCCGCACGGCGCCCACCCCAGGCTGCGTGTGGTCAGGAGGGCACCCGGCCCCTCCGAGCCGCGGCCCTCAGCTGGGGCGGCCTCGCTCTCGGGCACCAGAAGTCGTCGCCTCTGTGCTTGGGTGAAAGGAAACGTGTGGAGGGAGGAGAGGATCTGAGAGCAGTTCTCCTCATCAGTATAAATTAAGACAATGTGTCTAGCACACGCATGTGTTTACGGAGCACGTAGCAGTTAGTTTAAATCTAAGATAAAGGTTGCCGTTAACATAAAATTCCCATCCTTCCAAAACCATCAATTCTGAACTGAATTAGATCCAGGAACCACAATGCAAATCAGAGGGCTACAAATCTCTCTGACAATATGTTTTGCTCCACAAACAGATGCAAAGCCAACTATAAAACCACACAACAATCCTTATCTGACAGATTTCCCTTTGATTAGCTTTTAATTGCTCATTAAGATTGGGGTGGTTTACGTCTGGGCTCCATGGCAGGGACGCAGCATGGCTTCAGGCCCCTGCGATGCCGAGCCCCAGGTGCCTGCTGCCCTGGAGAGCAGCTCCTACGGTCGCCCCGAGGCTGCCGGCACAGCTCCCGGCTGTGCAGCCCCTCTGGATGCTTTTCTCCACATTTCCCCTCCCTGGTTTCCTTCAGTGTTGGTTAGGGATATTCCGTGTTGACAGAAACAAATGATTTCTGAAGGAGCTGCAAAACAATATATTTCTGGAACAAAACACATCAATCATGGCTCAGAGCCAAGTTAGTTATTGCAGAATTTCTCCAGCATTACCCGGATCTGAGATTATTATTTCCTTCCATTTGTTGCCTCAGCTGGAGAGGTGAGTGCGGCGATGTGGCAGAGCAGACGTCACCGCCGCAGTCGGCAGAGGTTTCCTGCAGTCGTGGTGCTCCCCTCGGCCCTCAGCCTGCCTGGGGGGACGCTGCTGGTGTCCTGCCGTGCCCCTGCTCGTCGCACTGGTTAAGGCCAGGGGGTTACAACACCCAAGGGGCAGTTTCGCACTTGTACTATGGGACCTGTGGCACCGGGCATCCTTACCCTGGTAGGAACGGCTGAGAGCTGACCCGCTGCGGCGCAGCAGCGCCCAGCACTGTGTGAGCAGCAGCAGGGATGGCTGGACGAGGGGACGGCCTGTCCCTGGCCAGCAGCTTCCAGGGTCTGGCCTCGCTGGCGCTTCCCGAGCAGCATCCCCCTTGCCCCTTTGCCCAGCCAGGCTGCCGCAGGCAAGCTGCGAGATGGGGCAGCCCCAGCCCGCCGTCCCCACCTGCACCATGCGAGGGGACGGAAGGGGCGCGCAGCCCCACTCCGTACTCTGGCCAGGGTTTCCTGCGTGCTCAGGAGCCCCGGCAGCAAACCAGGCTCTTGGGACAGAGAGCCGGGTGAGCCTCGCAGCGCCCTCCTCGCGGGCTGCGGAGGGACGGGCAGCTTGGCTCCCCCTTGCTCCTGAGCTCGCACCAGGATTAGCAGGGAAAGAGCATGTCGGGGGTTCTCCTGTTATTGTTTATGAGAGGTTTGCATGAAATTTTGGGATTTACAAAGTAGTCATATCATTTAATCCTCTTTAATGAGGTTTGGGGATTTATGGGCCAGACATTTTCATTTTCAGCTTTTACAATTAACCTTGGTTAACCTATAAAGAAAACTTCAGGATAAGTTTGCTTTCTTCAATTATTAAAGCCAAGGATTTGAAGAGTGGCACGCAGCCCGCAGTGCCCCTGGCTTGCTCACTCTGTTACGTGTCATCCGCAAAGAAGCCAACAGCACCCTCCACGCTAGGAACGGGTCCTGCCTCCCAGCTGCGTACGTGCCTATCTACACTTGCTCATGGAAACTTTATCCAGGGATTAAGAGTCTGGTGCTGAGCTGTGGGCAGAGCTGGACAGCCTCACACAGGCTTTGCCTGTAAAGGGTGCACCCCTGCAGGGAGATCTTCAGCGGGGCCATTAGCAACAGCTCTTTGCCTCCCAAAAACACAACACAAGTGCCCCTGCCTGGTGGGGAACATTTTCACGGAGCCTCAGAGGGTCCGGGGCCGCTCCACCTCCAGCCTGCCAGCGACGCCCATGCTGGCGGCAGCGTTTGGCAGCGCAGCCCCTTCTCTGCTGACAGCCAGCTCCTCGGCGAGGACAATCCAACCCGCGGCACACCACGGACAGCCAGGCGTGGGGGGAGCGTGCAGCGGAGTGCTCGGCTCCAGGGCAACATCTGGGCAGTGTCTCCAGCCCGCAGGAACATCTGGGCGCTGCTGCCACCCTTTTAAAGTTCTCATAATTCCACAATAAATCAGTATGATAATTTCTCACTGCAATAAAGCCCCTATTCCCATTGCAAGCTCTCATAACCAGCACCTCGATCTTTCTGTGCTCTTTGCTCTTTATTACCTTTCAATGACTTAAGCCCCTGAACTGAATAACTTCATCAAGGTGTCAACCTAAACAGATTTTTCCCTATAATGGCCCAACTCTCACAGGTTCTTAATGAAAAATATTGATTCCGAAGGATTAGTTGCAGATTTATGTGGTGGATGCTGATCCTTCTGTCACCTGATACCTTATCAGTGGATGAAGGAACTGATCCTCCCTGCATGGTTTTAAAAAAGCAATCACAGACTGTGTCAAGCAGGAGCTTATTCCCAGAGAAATGCACACGATGCTGCGTCTGGATCAGATACGGTACTTACAGACAGCAAGTGGTGAGGGCTGCGGGGTCGCCACCATGGCCAGGCCAGGTTGTGGCCAGCTGCCGGGTGCGCAGGGCAGAGCCGGCTCTTGCTGGGGGCAGGTCCCGGCCCCCGGCTCCCAGAGCCCCCGTCAGCCCCCCAGGTCTGCCCCGGTCGCCGGCGTGGGAGGCAAGGGCTGGGGGAGCGGGTGCGGAGCCCTGCGGGCAGGGGGCTCACCCACCCGGGGCTGCCATTCTGCGAGTGTCCTCCTCGAGTGGATCCAAAGCCACTCACAGACACAAAAATACGTGTTACATACACGGCAGCAATTCCCGGCTGATTATTTCCTCTAGAGACCGTTATGAGCTTCAATCTGCGAGAGGGCAGATTATACACATCAGAGACAAAGTGCTGGTAAGCGAGCCCCGTGCCAGCAAACCCTGCGCTGCATTGCACTGCGCTGACGCACAAACAAGCGCGGGGGCCTGCCCCCCTCCTCTCTCGTGGTGGCTGCGAG